>NW_005871063.1:7020415-7181635 GCF_000147115.1 Myotis lucifugus | reverse complement strand
TATATATATATATATATACAAAAACATGTGAGTATATATATTACATTATATATTAAATTCTACTGTACTATATATTAAGTGGTAGTAAGTACTATGAAGTGAGATAAAATGGTAAAAAAGAGTAAAACAGATGATTCAACAGATAAACCTCTGGGCATTTGCACTTCCCCACCTCCAGGTCTCATGTAGAATGAGTGCCATCTACCTTCCCTTACTTATTACTCTCCACAGTCTCACTGAAGTATCCAGTAGGTATTTTCTGCTCATACATTAGTTCCATCTTTATAGTATCATCCTGGCCTAATAATTCTGTTCATATTCAATAAGCCACCGTAGAGTGAAAGAAAGTATCAATACCCTAATATCTCTTGACAGTCATATATACTCTCTCTGAGCTTCATCTCTGAACGTTAGAAGTAAGTCTCATATTCCCTTTCCTGTCATTATCTTTTGGTGAAAGACTTAAATGATAATGGGGAAATAACCTTAATGAAGAGAATGATTAAGCTGTTGGGGTAGATTAATCAGAAAGTGCTTGCATATAATAAATCAATGTTTAACTACAAAGGTTTCCAATTGTTGAAAAATATCCAGGGATTCTTCTAAAACAGAAAATGTCTTACACATTTGAGTAGCCCCAAATTGGTATGTCCTGAAAATTCTAACCAGGAGCAATACTTAATATATTAATTATACATATTTTTTTCCAAATTGCATTAAAATAAATCAATATTCTCTTTATTTTTCACCGTTTCTTTCTAACACATGGGTCCAGATGACTCTGAAAGATTGTAGATTTTAGGAATTTAAGTAACAAATTCTTACTGCATGACAGAATGTAATGAGATAGAATCTCTACCTTAAAAAAGTGGTGAGAATATTTTCCAGATTATAATCTAAACGAGAGTTATTTTATTTTTTAAATAAGTTTTTATTGATTTAAGAGAGAGGAATGGAGAGGGACAGAGAGAGAAACATCGATCTGTTGCTTCCTGCAAGCCCCCTGGCATGCACCCTTACCAGGAATCGTGACCTCCTGGTTCTTGGGTCAATGCACAACCACTAAGCAACACTAGCCAGGCAAGTGGGAGTACTTTAAACCTTATTGAAAATCAATAGTTAAGAATAATGTGATACTGAGTCATAAAGTTTTGTTTTAATTTTAAAATATGCTGGACTCTGTAGTAAAAAATAAAATTAAGACCAAAATGAGACTTTTTCTCATTATAAAAGTGGTTGCTATTAAAAATCAAATATTTGCTCCTAGAGCAATGGAAACTAAAGAGAAAATAAACAAATGGGGCTCCATCAAAATAAAAAGCTTCTGCACAGCAAAAGAAACCATCAACAAAACAACAAGAAAGCCCACTGCGAGGGAAAACATATTTGCCAATGTTATCTCTTATAAGGGTTTAATCTCCAACATTTACAGGGAACTCATACAACTTAACAAAAGGAAGATAAACAATCCAATCAAAAAATGGGCAACGGACCTAAATAGATACTTTTTGAAAGAAGACACAAGGAAGGCCAAGAGACACATGAAAACATGCTCAAAGTCACTAATCATCCGAGAGATGCAAATCAAAACAACAATGAGGTACCATCTCACACCTGTCAGAATGGCTATCATCAACAAATCAACAAAGGACAAGTGCTGGCGAGGATGCGGAGAAAAAGGAACCCTCATGCACTGCTGGTGGGAATCCAGACTGGTGCAGCCACTGTGGAGAACAGCATGGAGTTTCCTCAAAAAACTAAAAATGGAACTCCCATTTGACCCAGTGATCCCACTTCTAGGAATATATCCCAAGAAACTAGAAACACCAATCAGAAAGGACGTATGCACCCCTATGTTCATAACAGCACAATTTACAATAGAAAACAGATCCAGAGACAGAGAATCATCGATCAGACCGTCAAACCTCAGAGGAAAGGTAGGGGAGGGTGGGGGTAAGGGGTGAGATCAACCAAAGGACTTGTATGCATGCATATAAGCCTAACTAATGGACACAGACACTGGGGGGTGAAGGCATGAGTGGGGGGTGTGGGAGGGCAATGGGGGGATAAGGACACATATGTAATACCTTAATCAATAAAGAAAAAAAATCAAAATCAAATATTTATCCTTCAGCCTGCCATTTGCTCTTCATGCCTCCTGCCTTGCCTTAGGGAAAGCCCACTGTGCCACTTGCATTGTCTCTGATTTGGACTAAGCCACTTTGCTTGCTTGATACCAGCTAACCCTTCAAATTAGTGACCAAATTCCTTTCCTGAGAATCAAATTTGAGATGTTACTCCCTGCAAAAACAAAAACAAACAAAACACAGCTACCCAACACTTCTTCCTACCCAACACTCTAAAGTTCAGTCACACTGTAATTCCAGTTCCCAAGTCCTCTGTTTTCCACAGGCCTTTCTCCCTTCCCAGAGCTTCCATCGTCTCCCCGGGACTCACAGTGCCTGCTTGCCCTCTAACACCAACTTCAAGGGCAAACTTGTCCCAGCTTCACTTCATGTTCTGTGCTCTATGGTGCTTACTCCATTGTGATACAATTATCTGTTTAATTTGTCCATGACTATTGCTATTATTTTTTTTTTACTTAACTGTTGATTTGTAGCCTCTGGCACAGAGTACAGGCTCAGTAAATGATTGCTGAGTGAAGAAAAAAAAAGAAGAAATAATAACTAACAGTTATAAGGGAGTTCATTAAAAGCCCAGTACTACTTTAGGTTATATATATTAAGCTCATTAAAATTTCACCACAGCACTATCAAGTAGGTAAAATTATTATTTTCATATTATAGATAAGGACATTGAAATACAGAGGGGTTAAATAACTTGCTGAAGGCGCATAGCTAGTGTCAGAGCACAGAATTTGAACCCAGGCTTTAGGCATGAGGTTCAGTGTACCTCAACACCAGAACCCCAAACAAATTAGTTTTTGTGAAATCCTTGCTTTTAGGGAAAAAGTTCGATTACAAGGAAATTAAATAGAAATGTATATCTCAAAAGGCAATTTCTAGCATGTATCTGATAGTAGGAAACAAAAAAGTATTTCTCTACTATGTCCCTAACATGTCATAGTATTAAATGCAGTGTACATGAAACAAAATTACAGAAATGACACTATCATTTCTCTGAGGATGGAGAAACTTCAGTTGCCCACTGTGGTAGCTGTCTTCATGAAGGCTTTATTTTCTGGCTCCCCTTCCTCTGTCATCTGTTCCCTTTATTCTTTACATACTTCCAGTATATCACAGCAAACTATTTTCCTTGGAATACTGTTCTCAGAGCCAGCTTCTGGAGGAACTCAGCTAAGACAATGATGTTTATGATTTTACCTTGGTTGCTAAATGTTCAATGAAAAAGGCTCCAACTGTGTTAATTAATATACTAACAAGAAAGAGTTAAAGCACAGAGGGGAAATTTTTTTTACAGTCATTGATCATAAACTCGCCTCAGAGCCCTGCTCTGGGCCTCCGGCACTCTGCCCACTTTACTGTTTCTATTATATATAAACCAGGAAAACAAAACAACAACCTCAACACAAATACAGGCTCCACCCAGCCCTACTCTTCCTGTGGTAGATTCTTTCCAGTATAAAGGAAAATAACATCTTCTCAGACACCAAATGCAGGGCTTAACAATGAAAGAATTTCCCTTTATCTGCCAAGGATCAAAGTGACTACAATTAGAAAACAATTTATTTGGGACTTTCAAACTCTTCTTTGAGTGAATTGTGGGGTCTTGAGTGAGATTTGTCTTTGGGCAAAATTTTTCCAGTTTGGGATCCTGAGGCATCCAGGTACAAGGAAATAGGACTACAGTCATTATTTCTTTAAAATATTTTATTGATTTCAGAGAGGAAGGGAGAGGAATAGAGAGATAGAAACATCAATGATGAGAGAGAATCATTGATTGGCTGGCTCCTGCATGCCCCGCACTGGGTATTGAGCCCAAACCCATGCATGTGCCCACACCAAGAATCGAACCATGATCTCCTGGTTCATAGGTTAATGTGCAACCACTGAGCTATGCCAGTCGGGCCAGTCTTTATTTTTAATACTGTAATAACCCTAATGGAAATCACAACATTTACCCACAGAAGTCATTGTCCAGGATAACCAAAGGGCCAACTACACTTGCTTTCAGTTGGAATTTTGCTCTCTCATATTTGTCTAAAGCTCTGATTGGAAGTTAGTTTTTAACTTCAATAAAAATGAAAATTCATTTTTTCTTTCATAAAGGTAATCTTGTGAATAAATAGCTTAGCAACTTAGAGCTGGCAGAAGAATGGGAGTAGCAGGGTCCTGGCTGGTCAAAGAGATGGGAGTGCCTCACCAAGCTCACAGCACAGGGCCTGAGAGCATGAATGAAACCCAAAATATATATCTCAGAAAAATAATTCTAGTTATTGTGGGATACACTCAAAATGCCAGTTACAAGTAGTAAAAAGGCATATTGGAGTCATTGTTAGAGCATTTCAGTTCAATCCTATAGATATAAGCTGAATGTCTGTTAATTAAATGCTGCTCCAGTTAGAAATACCAGCAAAATACTGGGCTCCACAGGAGGGAAAGGAGGAAGGCGTGAAGGCGTGTTGGATCCAAGCCCAGTGCATCTGGTCCTGGAAGAGATTCATTTGAACT
This sequence comes from Myotis lucifugus, assembly GCF_000147115.1. Lineage (NCBI taxonomy): Eukaryota > Metazoa > Chordata > Mammalia > Chiroptera > Vespertilionidae > Myotis > Myotis lucifugus. The sequence continues at coordinate 7,176,983 of NW_005871063.1, read as the reverse complement.
GCATGCTGCATGGAAGACCTCACAGACCTGGAGAAAGCCAGATGTATCTGACATTTGCAGATAGACTATCAGGCATTGTCACCAGGCAGTATGCAACTAATTTAAATGTATATATTTTTTCTTTTTTCTGATTCCTCTATGGAAAACTAAAAACAAATAAATAAACAAAAGCCAAACTCAGATAAAGAAGAAATTAATGCTTCCATCCAGTGAGTTAAAAAATAAAATATCACTCAATATTATCTTAACCAATATTTCATTTTGGTCAGTTTGGTCCATTGGTTTCTCTATATTTCTATTTTTATGTATTTGTAATCATGGTATACATGCCATTTTTGTACCTTAATTTTTATTTCACATTAAAAGCATTTTTTCCAGATTAAAAAATAGCGAATGGCGAATGAGAAAATGTATGTACCTGATATTATATCTGATTATAGACAGTAAAATACTTCTAAAGTAATAAATTTGGCTATGTACATTAACATCATAAATAATTCTAATTCCAGAAATTCATTCTAATAAATTAATAAAATATTTTCAATAACATTTGCTATAAAAATATTATTGAAAAATGGGGAATAACTTAAATGCTCACCATTGGGGCTATTAAATTAGGTGCATTCATTGATGGCATTCTATGAAGCTGTTTTGAAAGGATATTTATATTTTATTTACAATGCACAGTCTTCATAAAAAATCATTATTTTATGTGCATTACATATGTAATGGTTATACATTTATAACTTTAAAAAGTCAGTTTCTTACTTAAAGATAGTCATATTTTTAAATTTGTGGAACCATGTGAGCTCCAAATTCTCATTTTAATGTATAATGAAAACCAATTTTCAAATAAATATTAACACATAAAAACACCAGATTTTGCTTGTTTTGTTTCTCCAATATGCCGATCTGAATTTTTGTCTAATCAAGGGACTTCTTTTTAGAGAAAACATTAAACATTTTCCCCAATAATCCCTCTGTGTCTGTGCCTTATTTACTCTTTTGTTTCACTGTTTGGCTCAGACTCTCTCTTCACATTTGGTTGACTAGAATTCTGTTTTGTTTTTAAAATTGAGAAGTGATAAGGCCTTTTGCAAATGTTATGGCAATCCACAGCAAACAGCAACATGGGGAAGAAAAGAATAGAGCACCATTTGGTTTTGCAATGATTATCATAAATGGGCATGTTCAACACAGCACACTCCAAATCTAATTATTAAAATGAGTAAAAGGATAAAATTCTATGGTGCACTGGTTCAAAGTTGAAAGAATAAGTGTTGCCAGCTGAAGGATCATTCATCTTAGTTTCCCTCAGAATACTGGTGAATGATACACAAAATGAAAACTGAGTTATCACTTTTCTTTAGCTCTTCCTCTTTCATCCCAAACTGTAAATTCAAGCTGATTATATATAACCTTCTAGTGATCCACTACTTAAAGTCTTCCTAAGAAGATGTGTAACATTGATACCAAAGAACACATAAGGAAAAGACAAATACAATTCTGAATATCAATGAAAAAGTTCAAATTAATTACAAAACAGAAGAGTAATTATTTTCATTAAAAGAATCATGCCTTGTGAATAAGTAAAAACTCCCAAATGATTCAATATTAAGAAAAAATTGCCCTAGCTGGTTTGACTCTGCGTAGAGCATTGCAGACTGAAGGACCTGGGTTCGATTCCGGTCAAGGGCATATACCTCCTTTGCAGGCTCCTCTCCAAACTGGGTCCTGGTCAGGGCCTGTGCAGGAGGCAAACAATTGCTGTGTTTCTCTCACATTGATGTTTCTCTTGGTCTTTCCCTCTCTTTTTCTCTCTCTCTAAAATCAATGGAGAAATATCCTTGAGATAAGATTAAAAAAATTTATAGTATTTGATATATGTTTCTGAGAATAATAATAATGTGATAATCTACACAAAGATAATTTAAAAAGTCAATTTTTAGTTAAAAAAAAAGTAAGCAACTAAAATAAAATGAATCTTTAAAAACTGAACTAGATGGATAATTTCTTTGAAGTATTATTTAAGATAGGAAAGAAGAAATAAATATGATAGGACATAATTATATATAAAAATCACATATTTTAAATTAATATTTTGAAAAAGATTAACAACGTGGATATTATCAAAGGAAAGCTGGTATTCATTATTTATATCAGGCAAAATAAATGCTTTATGACTAAAGAATTATTAGGATAAAGGAGAACCAAAAAATTAATGATTGTTGACATTTTAGCAATGTGCTGACAAAGAAGTCACTGTCAAATTTTGTAGTAAGTAATCATTCATTTCCTATAAGGCAGATACTAACTTGAATAAATGTGTACAAAGAGTACTTAAAATTATATATTAAAATAGAAATAAATGTATAAGTATATACATATGTATTCAACAAAAGAAATTAGAAAAAAATAAACATCAATATCTAAAAACAAAATTTAGAGAAATATAAAAGAAAAATACAATTAACATAACAAAAGTTACTTTAAAAATCAGTGATAAAATAGACAAATCTCTGGATAGCTGACCAATAAGAACTAAAAAGAGAAGTAACTAATGAAGATTAGTAAGAATAAATATTATATATTTAGAAATCTTGAGATATTAAATATTTATATAGTTATGTTAAACTTTTAATTTTCTGACAAGTTTTGAAATTTAAATAAAACTAATGATTGAAAACATAATTGTAAATATTTACTAAAATGGAAAAAAAATTTAAAAAATTTGATCAGCACTCAAAAATTTCCTAACTGTAGGTTTACAAGCAAATTTAATTAAAAATTCAAGTAATATCATATTCTATATTAAAAATATCACTATAAAGTAATAGATTAAAGGGGAAATTTTCATAACAATATTTCAACATAATTTTAAAAGAATCGGGCATACATTTTTTAAAAACCATAGAACAATTGTTATGAACAGAACTGTGTAAATCCTGGTGTAAACAAACTCACATCAACTTTTAGTACCTTATAAACAAAAATTTTTCTAAATGATATATTCATCATCATTCACCTGGTGATCTGTTACACATTTCCTCACTCAGATTCACTTCTCTGGAGCAGCTACCATTTCAAACCTCTCCAATGACCATGGCAGAGAACAGCAGGTAGTTCTAAAGAGTCTTACATCCTGAATTGTAGTACCCATCTCAGTGTCACTCCTACTCAAAACTGAATTTCCAGAGGAAGCCATATGACTCTATCCCAATAAAGGTGTGTTAAAAAATGCAATCATAGTCAGAACACACACACACACACACACACAGAACCCTCAATAAAATAAAAATGAAATTTCTTCTTTGATGAGATCTGTCAGATCACTTGCAGATGATACTGAGGATGATTTAAAATAAAAAGATTCAAAATGGCGAACTACTCTTACTAGTTATTTGAATATATCATTTTTAATAAATAATGTAGCATGATGTAAATTCAGATAAGCAGAACAAGTATTGGACCAAATAAAAAGTCCAGAATAAGATGTAAGCAAGCTAAAGGAAATATGTAAGAAAATAAGGCTGACCTTTCAAAACAGTGGGAAAAAAATAAGGCTTTTCAATAGTGATGAGATGATTAACTGGCAATTTGAAAACAAAAGTTAATCCCTATCGCTCCTTAAAAATTCGAACTTTAGAGAATCAGATGTATATATTTAATTAAATGAAATCACAAAAGTCATAAATAGGAGAAAAACTTTTTAATAAAATGTATTAAGTGAAACATAGTGACTCAAATTCTATATAGCCGACTATTAGCCAAGTGATATTATGTTACTGAGTCTCTCTAGACCTAGTCCTTGCATCTGGAACATAAACATATAAAAAATAACTAATTCATTGAATTTTTGTGAGCATTTAGAAAAATCAAGGTGCCCTTTATTAAAACATAAAAATCAAGGTACCATACTATCTACCACAAAACACCCAATTAATGATGCTAATTATTATTATTAATATTATAATAAGTATTATATTATTAAAAAGGCATTTATCACATGTGGCCTAGACTCAAATTATGGAATTGAATTAGGCACAAGTTCCATGACACTTTTCTTGTTGAGTGAAAGATAATTGAATGGAAAAACTAGAAGTTTCTTAAAATGTAAGGAGCTTCATTTTCTCAGTTAGGTCAATATTCTAAATTAGGCAGTTACACATCACTAAATTAGTATTTATGAGATCAAATTAATAATTCATCCCCAACACATTCACTTAAATTTCTTTGGAATCACTGTATTTATTCAGTGAGGAGTAAAATAATTTAATTTGCTAAGCTTTGCCAATAAGGGTAATGCCACTCTCTTCATTAGAAAGAAGCATTTCATGCAAGCAAATTGAGGTCACTCTGGAGGAAGGAAACACTTCTCTATGCAAATTGTGAGATTCGGGGCTTATTTTTCCAGTTCCTCAACCATCTATTATTCATCCAAGAAAGAGGGCATCTACCTGCCTGTTTTCCTAGAGAAAAACTAAAGAATGAAGCCTAGAAAGGACTAGCAACTCCAGTAACACTTTGAACAGCTTACCCTAATGAATGCCTTTTTTTGTAATAAACTATGAAAAGAAATCATAAGTTTATTTTTAAATAATTTTTTAAATTTGTTTCAGAGAAGACAGGAGAGGGAGAGAGAGAGTTAAACATCAATGATGAGAATCACCAATTGGCAAACTCCTGCATGCCCCACACTGGGGATCAAGCCTGCAACCTGGGCATGTGCCCTGACCAGGAACTGAACCATGACCTCCTGGTTTAACGGTTAATGCTCAATCACTGAGTCACACCAGCCAGGCAAAAGTTTGTTTTATTGCAATCTTTTCCCATGAAATTCTAAATGTCAGATGTCTTTATACTAAAATAAATACCTGTTTGCTCATGCATCGCATTTTGCAGATTTAGGGACAGAGAATTACCAAATTGGTCCATTGGATGAAGTTAAATTGATTTTTACTCTATTGTGTGAGAGAAATCTCAAAAAACTGAAGACACATAGCTGAAGACATGCCCTAAATCAGTGAGTGATAGTAATCTCTTCATACTCAATGCAGTTTTATTAAATATGTAAAATATGTAAGGTATGCAAAGAACTAGGGAACTCAACCTTTGATGAAAAGAGAAGGAAAACATGGCGACTGCCCTCAATTTGCCTAAGGTCCGAGGCAGAAGGTCAGCACAAAATAGCGCTATAAACTTACAGCAAATGGGACAAAAAATAAATTATTGCTAAAGAGGATCAAGAAAAGTTACCAGAGGTGTCTGATTTTGAGTTAGACCCTAAAAGATGAATAAACTTTCGTTGATTGTGATGAGGAAATTTGAGGCTAAAAGACATAATAAGCAAGTTGATGGTTTTTTTAAAAAGGTAGGACATGGACGGGGGTGGGATAAGGAGAATGTATGGTTCACAGAAAGAGTGTCAAAATGTGATGGGAAAATGGTAGGTAGAAGTCAGATCCCCGAGGATCTTCAGTATGATGGAATTTGGTGCTTTAGTCGGTAGAAAATGTACAGCCATTAAAAATTTTTACACAAAGGAAAAATAAAAGATTGCTCTTTATTAACTAGGCAGAATAAAGTCATGCTTTAATATTTCATTCATATCATTTTCAGAAAACATAGTAATTGAAGATAGGTAGCATTTTACTCTGAAGAAAGAAACGTGTTCAAGGGAATTGATGGCAGTTACATTTTGAAGGAGACAGAATTCAATGTAGCAAGATTGGGTGGCAAGGTTCTGCTAGAACCTAGAGCCAGCTCTAACAAAATAATTCAGGAGGCCCTTAGAGAAAAATGTGAAGTTCATCAGGCAAATCATTTTTTTAAAGAGTATAAAGCAACGATGAAGAAGTGGTAGTTAGAGGTAAGAGCATAGGGAATCATGAGGTAGACAGGAACATAGACCTCAGTTCTCAAGGAAAGCCCACCAGGTACAAGTTAGGGACCCAGTCATAAAGGTCTTAGCTTAAGAAGGTTTCCAAAGTTAGGATTTGGACGCACGGGCGGGGGGGTGGGGGATATGTGTGAGGTCCAGTTATTAGAACCAGATTCGTCATAGTTAGGTGAGAAGTAAGAGAGATAGAACAGATACCTTGAAATTACTCAGGCCTCAATTTTTTTTAATTAGCTGTGCTTTTATGCATACCTATTACTTGGAATTTTTAGAAACATTGGGAATTTTATTGAGGCAGGATTACTAAATTATTCTCTTAGAACTATGGCTTTTATTATAGTTGCATTGCTTTCTGATGCAAATTAGGGCAGAGAAGTGTAACAAAAAGTGGCTTCAATGAAAAGGAAAGCAGAGTTGGGAAGGGGAACTAGGCAAGACTGACAATGACCAAAGAAGAAAAGCTAATTTCAAAATAGAGACTCATCTCAGTTATGTACCCCACTTAATGTAATTATTAATGGTAAGGTAGTTCACTTGCCTTGCAGGCAGCTTGGCCTGCATTTGTGAGGGTAAGGAAAGAACTCTTCTCTTTTTAGTATGTATCTAATGTTCCATCACAGAATGTACACATATATTCAAGGAGAGAACATTAGCTTTAGGACGTGTGTCTTTGATTTTCTTTCAAGTCCACTCAGGGTTCTTTTATCTGAGAAGCAATTTGCCTGAAGAATCTGAATTCCTCATATTCTCATTTTGGATTTTCTATTTTCAGATCAAAGAGGCAATCTCTAGTTTCCTGAAGGTTTCTTGGTTTATCACCTTGATAGAAGTTCCATTTATGAAATGCTAAGCCTCACAAGCTTATAAATAGCTGAACATATAATTACTACCATTATACTTCATTCGGAAGCCTGCGTAGTTGGTGTTTGAAGTAGCCGAAGCTGCTCCCTATAGAGTGGTCAGCTGCTTTTCAAGGAGACTCTCAATTCTCCTGATTGAAGTCTGAATAAGAGAGACTACGGACTGCGTTTCAAAACCCTGCCCAAATCACACAATCCTGTACTAAGCAAATGATGTCACTCTTGATTCAACTTTTAGAAAGTCTATCCTGATAAACATCACCAGCCTCTAGGTACACATAGGATCCAAGAAAGAAAGGGGCGGGGGGCAGATAACTTGGTTGCTATCTTAAATTAAATTAGTGGTTAAATAAGTAAAAAAAATATGGGGATCTGAAGATGCTCCTTTTCTGACATACCAGAGCAATCTCTTTATTATCTGGGTTGTGTTTTCTATACATAATCTATTTCTTTCCAATGAGATGGTACTTACCAAATGACTCTTATAGCACTAGGGTTTTTTTCCATGATAGTTTCACGCCTTTCTGACTTAAAATTCTTTAAAAAGCAATACACTTAGTTATAGTATTGAAGCTCTGCACTTATATAATAAATTACTCTTTTTCTTAAAAAAAAAAAGAAAACGACTTCCATATATTGATAGCCACTAGGTGTGTAGTGGATATGACCAGTGATACAGTATCAGTTAGGAGTTTTATGTACCTTGGTAAAGACTTTAGAAAGTCTTTATCTATGGTACCTCATCTGTGGTACAATTCGTTTGTGACAGCTGACTGGGTAATGAAGACCAGGTAGTCTCTAGAAGGATAAGTGGACATGGGTCTGGGAGTAAGGAAAAGGAGATAGAAAATAATAGAGTATTGTAATCAGTGAAAAAAATTAAGGGAAATGGGGAAACTGTACATGAACAATATTAGACATTTGACTCTCTTGAATCTTGAATTATACTTGCCATATTGTAGCATTTTTCCAGACTATGTAAATTACCTGATTCTTTGACACCAGTTCTGTCTCTTTCTGAGATGCTTGACCTCCTACCTAGCATTTGTTATTGTCCATCTGCCGCACTGGTGTGATGCACTGCTATCTTAGTGCCATCGGAATGTGCTTTTCCCTGATTATGCATAATGCTGAGCACTCTTTCATATATTCATTAACCATTTGGACATCTTTGTGAACTTCCTAGGAAAGCCTTTCACCTACCTTTAAAAGGTAAATGAATATTGATGTATCACAGAAGTGTACACTTGACACCTATGTAATTTTATTAGCCAATGTCAACCCAATAAATTTAATAAAAATATACAATAAAAATAAAAAAGAAACAAAAATGTATATGTTTTTATATTCTTTGTTATTCTTTATTTTCACTCATTATGGAAAATTAGCTATTGTCAAATATAGGTCTTGCAAATACCTTCTCCCAGTCTGTGGCTTGCATTTGTTGAGAAGCTCCTGGTTCCCTATCTTCTGAGCCCTAAAGACTGAGAGATTCAGTCTGCTACTGGAGTTTTCAGTTTTGCCTTGTGGCCAGGGACCCTATGCCATTTTCTAATTTGATAAATGCCTTTGACAGAAGACCAGACCTTGTTCAGGTGAGATTTCCCCCAAATCTACGATACTATGATATTTTGGCCTACCATTGTATATTCTCATCTTATTAAATTTATTTTGTTATTCAAACAATTTTTCAACAATTTGGCCAATTCTATTAGCCACATAATTATAGTTTGTAATGTCAGGCCCACAGCAGGCTGCCCCAAGATACCCCCGTTAGCATATTAATCATTTTGAATTAGACTTAAGAAACTGCTGATGCAAGAAGTAAAGCAGACCTCTCTGTACCCCTAAAAGCAGAAGCTAAATCTCTTATGTAATAGATGCCTTCCTTGCTCTTAAAGGCTGAGAGACAACCATACTATGAGAGTTAAAAGAATCCAGAGGCGAAAGCTTGTATAAACAAGCCTTGTACCGCCTTTACTAATTTACTACTGAAGCCCAAAATTTGTTTAGTTTCCTTGCTAAAAATTAACCAGACCTTGCTTAGATTCCTTTCTAGTGAGCGCTAACTTTTTGTGGTTTGCCAATTTCTCACAAATTTATTATTCCTTTGTCTAAAAAGAATAAGAAGGTACCTGATTCAATCATTTCTTTGAGTTTCTTTTTATGATCTGAGCACCATATTCTGATTCTCTTGTGCACACAGAGTAAATTGGTTTTCTCCTGTTAATCTAGTCTTGTGTCAATTTCATTATTTTATTATTAGTCCAATAGTAAGAACTAAAGAAGGGGGTAATGATCCTCCTCCCCAACAGTAAGCAAATCAATTCTTGCCTGTTTCTAAAAAACAATAACTGTTATTTCTTGTATATGTATTATTAAATTTACTAGAATTTCCACATCAATGTTAAATAATGACCAATAGAAATTCTAGTTTTCAATTTAAGGTACATAATTCTATAGTGTTTTTTAAAAGGAAGTATTGGCCAATAGTATATCATACTTTATTATATCAAATAAAATATCTTTCAGCAACTTTGATAGAGATTTGTAAGATAATGCTTTTACAATATTTTTTACAGTTTTTAAAAAATGTGTGTTCCATATAGAATGATTCATATATTATAAAACATGAAAATGAAAGGAACAAAATTGCTCAATATCATGTTAGGAAATAAGCAGCTTTCACAATTGGTAGGTATCATTCCAGATATCTCTATACAAATGCATACAAATTGAAAGTTAAATAAATATAGAGTAAATGAATTTTAGAAACATGGGTTCTTAATCTTTCTCTTTTACATAAATTTAATTTCAATTATAATTAAATTTCATCAAATAAATGTGAGAGAACATTAAAAAATTGCTGAAGTCAACTATTTTTAGCATCAATAGTGAATCCTAAAACATCCCTATAAAATTGAGTGTTGATTATGAAAAACTATGTTTCAAATGCTATCAACCTATTGTCATCTCAATATAAAAACGGAAATTAATGCATTAACTCCTCAGTATGAGGTAGGTTGTGTCTTTCATTCAGTGTGAATGTGCTCTTAGGACACACACACACACACACACATACACACACACACACACTCCTGCACACTCCCCACTGGGGATGTGCCCGCAACCAAGGTACGTGCCCTTGACCGAAATCGAACCTGGGACCCTTGAGTCCGCAGGCTGACACTCCATCCACTGAGCCAAACCGGTCAGGGCATGAAAATACATTCTATATAAAGATTTTGGTTTTAAAATATAATCCACTCCAAGTAGCCAATATATTAGGCACATCACTGAAGCAGGCAATACATCTCTTTATGACTTCATCAGCTTCTAGATCCCTGGGGCTTACAGTTTTTGGTTTCTTTGTTTGTTTTTTGTTTTGTTTTACTAGAGCAACATTGTTCCACTAGGTGGCCTTGTTTGACAAGATCTACAATAAAACATAAGAATTTAATCTCTTTGTATCAGTGTATGATGAGTGTGTGTGTGTGTGTGTGTGTGTGTGTGTGTGTTGTGATGATTACATTGGATCTACAGAAACATTCATGCTTCTTCTTTTATTTTATTTTTATAAAGCAGGCCATTATATTGAGGTGAAAATGTGCAGAATCCCATTTAAACCTATATATAGGATATATATAAATTGCACTAAATATCAAAAGTTGACTCCTTCAATATGGAAATGACTCTACATCACTCATTATCCTACAGTAGGGTTTCATTAAAAAAAGTAGCATATTGAGACCTAAATGTTTTTCTTTATTATAGGTAGATCAGTGGTGATAATGGCTGGATACGACTCAGTGTTGAGCTGTAGGCCTCATGAATAAACTCCATCCCTGCCCCCATGCCTATTCCATTCATGGACTCAGTGTAGAAGCACTGGGTGGCCAAGGAGAGAAATTATCTCACAACAACTGGATGAAAACTCAAATGTAAATGCCTCGTCTGTGGTGATGAACTCTGGTGAAGCTTGATCTGAGATTCTTACTTTTTGTTTTCACTCCTTCCCATTTACATGCCATTTCCTCAGAACTCCTTATATTTGATCTTCTATCCTGTTCATTCTAAGTCCCTCATTAAAACAACCAGGCCACATTCTTCTTCCCAGAACTCAGTGTATATCATTACCTTAAGCCATAACTCCCTCCAAGTAAAGTTAATGACCAGATTACTGCTTAAAGTTTTGCCCACTGAAAGAATTTGCCTCATCATTGTCACCCCTGAGTCACATCTGCAAACTGTTTTTGCTTCACACCAACAGATAGAGTTTCCCATCTATGAACCAGGTCCAGCATGGTTCCTTTTTCATCAGCTGACCATGAAGTTTACTCCATCATGTAATAGGCACGAGCTGAATGAGAGGCAATAGTGCATTAGAGGTAAGAAACATGAGGATCTGGACCACCTGTGTAAATTAATTGTAACCTTTGGGTTTGTTCAGACTTAATCTAATATGTGTCATTCCATTATGCACTGATTGCTGTTATTAACTGGTCTTATGACCTGATAGATCTGACAATAACCACCTATTTGATAAACATCTCCAGTCTCATAATCACTTACTACTATATGGTCAGTCTCTTGGTCCCTACTTGTACCCAGTAGAACACTGGCAGCTTTGCTATGCACAGTAAATAATTTTCTTTAACAGATAGCATAGTCATGCTCCAGAATCCCTGCTGGCAGCCAATTTCAGCATGTCAGCAGGGCTGAATCATCTGGAGATGGCTGAGGGCATTTCCCCAAATCAATAAATTGATTGCTTGCTGCCAGAGAGCTAAGGGCATTTCAATCTACATGCTATTGCCTCCTGCTGGCCAAACACCTGAACAGCCGTAGGCATTTTCCCCAATCTGAGGGTGGATTCTATATACCAAATCTTGCCCTTTGATGTGTATATCTACCTTGCCTTAGGACAATTCGTGTTAATAAAAAGCAAGGGGTCCTGAGACAAGGAGAACTTAGTTCCTTTAGCTAAGTCTCCTCTGACTCCCCAAAATGCCTTTCAAAATTATGTTTCATTTCTGGACTCTTTAATAATTTACACACAGCGCCTTCTCCAGATTCCTGAACCCTTCTAGATGCTGGATTAAGACTGCTGGCAAAGCCCAAAGATTTGCAATATGATTCTGGTATTATGAGTGCCAGGGCATCTACATTTTATAACAATAGATACCTTTAGCACATAAGATGTGCCATTACGTATCTCCCTTGCATTGGGACCCACTCAAAACTGGAGAACTTCTGGGTCACTTTAAAAATTAGTTGGAACAATATTTCTAGTTACAGTTTTATCTACAATCCAAGAAACCTACCAAGTGTTGTGCCTCCTTCTTGGAAGCAAGAGGTACAAGGTGCACTTGACTTGCTATATTCCCAGGAGGATTTTTTTTCCGGAATACCCTAGATCACTGGACCTCTGAAACTTTCCCATTATGGAAAAGTTTAGTGGTGTTGATCTTCCATTATATGACATCACATTCATTTGAACAATCAGAAAAAGTGGCCTTCCCTCTTACCAGGGCACAAGTAATATGATGACATTAGTATGCCCATGTGGTGTCCTTGAGAATGTCCAATCAAGCTCCCTGTGACTGTATTATGAGAGAGACTAACTTAAGAAAATTAACTTAGCCCTGGGGTAAGATTATTAATGTTTAATGCTGATTGCATTAAGTAAATGAGAATTGCTTCTGATTTGAGTTCCTGATAGGAATGGAAAAGAGAACATTTACCAAATCAATAATCACATACCAGAGTAAAAGCTGTATTGGATTTGCTTAAGTGAAGAGAAAATTTGGCACAGCAGCTCTGATTGGGACTATAACATTGTTAACTTTATAAAAATCCACTTTTTTCTGCTATAATCTATCTGATTCTGTAGAGAGTGGACTGGTGAATTAAAGGTGGATATGCTAGGGACCACTACTCCTTCATCTTCTAAGTCTTTGAAGGTAGCAGAACTGTGCTGCCGTTTCACTCGTTGCTAAGTATCTTGGTCATGGTGTTACGGAGCGTTTCAGTACTATCGCTTGGCCATTTCTTCCATTATGGCTTTGACTTTCTAGGTCAGAAGACAAGGTAAATGAACATGTGGCCACAGTGGACCCACAGGAAAACAGACTTGTGGGTCCAATACTCTCTCACCAACCACTATATGTCCAAATTCTAACAGGGACATAAAGATACGTAAAATCCTCTGGTTATCAGTGTCTTCTCAGACCCTCTGTCCAAAAGCCCTCCACAGATCTGAACATTTGTCTTCCTTCCTATGAAGTCAGTTTGCTAAATAATCACACATCTTTTGGGGGATAGATTGGGGAATTTCTACTATATATAGGTGCTTTGACATAGTGAAATCAAGAGTTCAAGGGAACCCAATTTCCCCTTCAATGGGTGGAGTCTGAGACTAAGAAGTGACTCAGACTCAGTTCTGGAAACTGAGTAAAGGATTAAGTTTTCCCTTTTAAATTGCTGACATTAACCTTTAGCTAATCTGGTTCTGATATCATTTTGATTATTAAACTCAAGCAATACCTACCCTGCACTGCCCATTTTTCTTGCCTCTTGGTATACCATGTATACTAGTCATCCTCACAGATACTTGCATCATAGAAGCTTATCATTAACGATACTGCATAACACCGGAGATACTCCATGACACTGGCAGTGCCTTCACTAGTGCATTTCTGTATGTTGAAGGGAGCGTTCTTTGGTCTTAAGTGATAATCTACTGTAACACAACCACATTTCTAAGCCTTTTGATAGCAAGAACATCCCATTTACTATGGGCTGTATTTTCCAGCTTCAACAAGACACCTGAGAATCATATTAGAAATGATTTTAGGTGTTCCAGCAGGTTATTAAACCCCAAGAAACCAGAGAGTGTTCTTATATCAATAAATTCTCATCACAATTTATATTTTGCAATGCCTCCCTCCCATCTACCAGCCTCAAGACCTATTCCTAAGCATGTTCACTTGTGTGCTGATACATAACAAGCAGATTCAACAGTTTTGTGTGTGTTTTTTTTTGGGGGGGGGGTAATCAATTCCTTTCTCTCTAAAATAAGTATAGCACTTGTCCAGTTTAGTCAAGTTGAAACTTACTGGTTTAAAAGCTAAAAAGAGAATGAGAAGCAGAGCTTGAGTCTTGTCCTTAGTTAGACCACTTGGCCATCTCTTATGTTGAGTGAAACAAGTCAGACAGAGAAAGCCAAATACTACATGATTTCATTTATATGTGGAATCTAAAAAAGAAACAAACAAACAAAGCAGAAACAAACTCATAGAGATAAAAAATTAATGATTGCCAGGTGGATGAGGTATTGGGGGACAGGTGAAACAGGTAAAGGGATTAATAAGTACAAATTGGTAGTTACAGAATAGTCACTGGGGTATAAAATACAGCATAAAGAATACAGCCAATAATATTGTAATAGCTGTGTATGGTGCCAGATGGGTACTATAGTTATCAGGGTAATCACTTCATACGCTGTATAAATATCTAATCACTATATTGTACATCTGAAACTAATATATTATTGTATGTCAACTATAATTAAAGATAAAAGCATTTACAAATAAGACAAAAAATAAAAGCCAGAAAGGGAATAAGTGGAAGCAAAACTTAAGAAGCGTAAGTAAAGTTTTTTTCAGGCAAGGGAGACTATTACCTTCTGACATGGAAATACAAAGTCAAATCTGAGCATCCAAAGAATCCAGGGAACCCTGGATGTTCAAAATACTCTATCATATCCACTCAGGGGTCATATCCAGGTGCCAATATCTCTCCCTGTCAGGGCCCGGATTCTGACACAGTGAAATAAGCCCTTTCTGCAATTTGGCTACTCTCATAATCAGGTCTTGACCTCCAATTTCAGAAGATCAGGGTCCCTTTAAACACAGTTATAGAGGAATACTGGTTTTCACAGCATGCTTTGAGTTGATGGTCAGCTGATTTCAGTATGCCATTTTCTTTCTTTAACACAATGAGGGTACTTTATACTAACTGTCCAACTTCATAGCCCTTATAAGTATCATTGCTAAAATGCTACAGTTCTTGCTCTTCCACCAGTATTCCTTTCAATTTACCATATATGGTCAAGTCTTAGTCATCATGATGCTTAAGCATCCTGGGAGTTACCCACCATCCACTTATCTCAAGCAATCAGATCTTGGTTGCCACCTGCTGGGGAATTATCTAATTCCAGAATCTCATCCTTAGTCCACTTCTTAGGAACTCTTCTGGAATCAACTTTCTTAGTTCATGTTCTCCCAGAGGAAGATCATGAGGCAAGCAGTTTATTTGGGAGATGCAGGGTTCATTGGTAGGAGAGTAGAGAAATGATACAGAAAAGAGAAAGCAGCTACTAATATGCATACTATTAAGCCAGTTTCCATGCTGGGAGAGTCTGACAGGATATGGTGCAAAACACACAATCCTGAATCATTCTACCCAGGAGGACAGGAAGCCTGGGTATTTAAGTACCAGATCCTCAGTATCATTGGATGCAGGCTGATCCTGGGGGGTAACTTTCCAGCACTTACTGCCAGTCATAAGCGCACAAGTGGTGCTGACTTGCACAGTTTTTTTTAATCCACTTGGGTTTGATTTGGGTTTTTGTGTGGTACTTGGAACCAATGATATTGAGAGTTTTTTGTCTTTGTGGAAGACAAAAGCTTTATAATTTGCCTTTCACAATTTGATTTTTAATCCACTTGAGTTTGATTTGGGTTTTTGTGTCCTTCCTTCCTTCCTTCCTTTCTTCCTTCCTTCCTTCCTTCCTTCCTTCCTTCCTTCCTTCCTTCCTTCTTTCCTTCCTTCCTTCCTTCCTTTCATTTTCTAACCATTTGTTGCAGGTTAACAAAATATCAACTGATACTGTAAAATATTAATGTACTATCTGACAGATAAATTCAACTAATTGTTTTATATATTCTCTTGATTTTTATGTACATAGTGATGTTCTCTTTAAACAATAAGATTTTTAAAAATATATTTTTATTTATTTGAGAGAGGAAGGGAGAGGAAGAGAGAGATAGAAACATCCATGATGAGAGAGAATCATTGATTGGCCAATAAGATTTTTATTTCCTCCTTTCTGATACTTATTCTTACACGTTTTTCTTGGCTTACTGTGCTGGCTAGAACAGTTAGTTCTAATGTTGAATGGAAATGGTGATAGTATTCACAATTTCCTTACTTGTGCTCTCAAAGAGAAAGCTTTCTGTGATCACCATTACCTATATTTGCTATCTATATTTATCCCTTTTTAACTGCTTTTAATAAATATCTTCTTACTATGTTTCTAAGTTTGTATTTGTTTAAATCATCAATACATGTTGCATATTATTAAGGATGTTTTCTGCATCTATTAAGATACTCGTGTATTTTTTATCTTTTATTTTGTGATTTGATAAGAAATGGACTTTTTGATGTTCATTATGTATTACTGGTAATGATCCATTATCTTTTTTATATTTTGATATGTTATTCATTTTGCCTTATTTATGGTGGAAGAAAGTGGTTGCTCTCTATGTTCTGAGTGATAATACAAATTCATTGAAGTCATGTTGATTTGAATATGAAAATAATATTTTTTACTATTAATTAAATCCATTTGAAGTTTATAAGACTATGGAAGGTTATACTAATTTTTGAGTAGGTAAATTAAATTTTTCTAGGAATTTTTTCATATTACATAAATTTTTAATTTGTGGCAGTACTGTTCATAAGAGTCTTGTAGTCTCTATTAAAATTTTTATATCTCTTTATTTTAGAAATTTATTTTTGGTTTATAGTAACTAAAGTGTAAAGATGAGTTGAAATGATCAATTAGGGAATTAATTTGATTAAAATGGCATTGCGATCCATAAATCCTGTACTCTGTACTGACTACATAGGAGATAGGAAAACAGAGGGCTTTAAATAAGCAGAAAATAATTTCATTATGTCAAAAAGTCCCAGGTTAGTCTCTATTAAAATTTTTATATCTCTTTATTTTAGAAATTTATTTTTGGTTTATAGTAACTAAAGTGTAAAGATGACTTGAAATGATCAATTAGGGAATTAATTTGATTAAAATGGCATTGTGATCCATAAATCCTGTACTCTGTACTGACTACATGGGAGATCGATGTTTCTCTCTCATCGATGTTTCTAACTCTCTATCCCTCTCCCTTCCTCTCTGTAAAAAATCAATAAAATATATTTTAAAAAAAAAAAGAATGTTTAAATTTAAGAGAGTATTGGGACTTTAAAATGCCTAGGAATAAACATTGAAGAATAGCTAAGATATAGAAAAGATCATTCCTAATAAAGGATGCACTTATATGAAACATGCATAAACATTAGGGATGATTGTGAAGTTACACTTTGAAAAATAATATAGGGAATTTGGTGCCAAGATGGGTAGTGTTTTGATTTAAGAAACCATTTCTGGCTGAATTGTGGAGGATGAATTGCTTTATTTTACAGGCTTAATAATCTTGATTACAGATACTTTCTAATGTTGACAACCTGATATCTGATGCTCTATTTAGTAAACCTAGAAAATAATGAACAATTTACTTGAGTATATTACACCTAATTTCAAATTCATGCAACTTATTACCACCTATAAAATTATTTTTGCCTTGAAAATTACCAGCTCTATGTTTATGATGATCACTGTATTCTAAAATAGATTGTACAGAATATTACTTTGGTATTTTTACCTGGTATAAGAATTTTAGATTGTTGGGATTGTACTGGTGATAGTTTGTTTTTTATTTTCTAGAATCCAAATTATACCTACACTTTTTTGGAGACTTTAAGATTAAAGCATTTACTGAACTTAGGTACATTTTAAACTATTTATAGATCATTTATTATTTGGAATTTTGGGAGGAATATTCCATATGACTGGACCTATTGCCTTATATCAGAGTTAATATTCCACCCACCATTTCAATTTTGTCTATGATTATTTTATATTAAAGTTTCTAGCCTCATCTCTTGTGTTTTTCATAAACTTTTATTTATGAAAATACCAAACAATTCACCCAGATTATTAAATATATTAGATTGTAGCAATTTCCTCAGTACTTGAAGATATATCAACTTTACTTTCTATAGTTTTGATACTTGGAAAAGTGAATGCTTTGAACTTATTAGTTACAAAGCTTTCTCTCTCTCATAAATAGAAAAACAAAGCTTTCTCTCTCTCTCTCTCTCTCTCTCTCTCTCTCTCTCTCTCTCACACACACACACACACACACACACACCCACACATATATATATATATATGCATATATGTATATATATACACAATACACACACGTTTAATGTGAAATTCCACAGCAATAAAAGAAAACTAAATGAATTTCAATAGTGAAGAAACCCCTGCAGAGAGATAAGGCAATTTGGAGCTACTTTTGGGAGGGCAGATGGCTGCCCTTGCAAAGGAGAGTGAGAGTCATGGGTTAAGTTTGGGGAAAACCTGGAGAAAGCTCTGAGAGATGGGCCTCACTCCCCAAAGGTCATCGCAGAACACCTTGGAATTATAAGGTGGAAACACAGAAGGACCAGTCTCACTGAAGGGGCCAGTGGGATAGCCTGAACAGTCTTGGAGACCAGTCCATGTCACTAAATTAGTCTTTTTAAGGTACTATTTTACACTTAATATCTCAATTATGTCTCTATTACATGCCACATTATACACTAAGTGAGATTTATTTAAGTTTATTAAAAATAGTTTATATTTGATCAGTTCAGCTGTGCATAACAGAGTAGATTTGATCAGACAAGTCAGGATTGCAGGCTATTAAATCTTTATTAAAATAATACAATGTCGTCTTCAATCAGTCTTTTGTGTTAGCTAGCAAACTTGAGACCTTCCAAATGAGTAATTTTTTCATTGGTAATGATCTTTTCTAATTATTTTTTGTTTAGTTAGTATATATCACTTTCTGCTACTAACAATCAATCTTAATTATAGATTTCCTATTAATTATAGGCAAAGAAGTGTAATGATCATTTTAAGAAGACTTAATGACAATATCATGGTTGAGTCTATGATGAAAATGATGCAAAGCATTTTTCATCAGTGGTCACAATCATTCCTTCATCTATATAGTTAGTTTGGGGAGTGGAAGGTCTATTATGTTATTCTGATACACCAAATAACCAAGCAGAAATCTGAAGGCATACCACTAAACTGGCTCTTATAGGAGTGGCACTAAAATTCAGTTGAGCAGCAATCTCTTATGTGTGGCAGGATTTGAACGAGGCACTGAGTACAAAGCAAACTGCACAAAGTCACTGCCTTTGTCATGTTAAATGAGTGATTAGATTTCTATTTCCTGTAGCCTGGAAGGAGAAATGGAAGAAAACAAATAAACATCGGATGTAAAGAGGGGAGGAGAAAAATATGTGTAATTATATTTACCAGACTATATGAAGTCATTGCATAATTTGCCCTACTTTCAATGTGATTTTAAAATAAGTCTAGAATGGGGAAATGAGAAGTTTTAAAAATGGCTAAGTTATTGTAATAAACAAGTATAATTGTCCTTATTCATTTCTAACTGTATGGATATGCATGCTTTTAAATCTTGCTATTCTTCAAATATATGTGCACATTTTCTTCTTTTTATATTTGGATGTTTTTTTATTGTGCTTTTATATGGTATTGTATCTCTCTTTGCATGTTCAAACTTCAAAAATAAAAACAAACATATATATATATATATATATATATATATATATATACACATGCTTATGATTCCAGTCACCATAAATGTGATATTTATGGAAAATAAAGATTAAACTAGATCTTACTCTTAAGATGATTGTATTGAAATAATCATGCATTAAAAAACCAATTAAAATAAATGTCACAAAAATCTATTTTAGACAAAATAATCTGATACTGCAAAATTTTGGCTTGTAGGTTAACATTTTGTGAAACCACACTATAAGTCAGTACCAATAAACTCAGCTATGAAACAAAGAGAAATTTTAAATTCAATTAATTTTCACAGCTCAAATATAGATCTTTGGGAGCAGACTGCAGCAGTTTTCTTGGGTCAAAGAAATTAAATAAATATTGCCCACTCCTAACAAAGACAAAAAAAGCAGCGAGCATTTTGAATTCCATATACAATGGCTTTTATCCAAATATTCAAATAAGCAGTATCGTCTTCCTATGAAGAATGAGTCTGCCCTTTAATTAGAGTATAAAAAATGTGATGGATATAATATAAAATGTGACCATCTGCATCTCTCAGTCTTGTCTTTTCCAGTTAGAACTCGCAGGTGTCTCTTAAACAATGACAAATTAGAAGGAAGGCTCTTTTTTCATTCATTTGTCTGTTAACTACCTTTATGATAATAATACATTTGCATTTTTAATTTTCAGTTGTAAATGAGCACCTCTGAACCACTTCCTAATTATTTTACAATTTTCTTGTATTGTTCATTATTCATGATCTCTATTTACTAAATAAAAATGACTTTTCCTTTGAAGGACATTAGCAATTCTTATTATGCCAGGCATAGATCATTTGGCTTCTTAGAAGACATAAGGAGTAAAAGAAAACATAGATACATAGTATTCAACCAGTAACAATTAAATGTGCCCATCTTATAAGACAGAGTGTAGGGAAGGGTATTCAATGTGGTGTAATAGAAACCATGGTTATTACTTTTAAATTGATGTCATGAAGCTTTCTGCTCAACTTGGTTGCATTATCTTTTTTTTAATATATTACAACAACTTTAAAATAGCTTTTTATAGAGAAAAAATAAATTTAGTCTTTTTCCAGGTTGATCAAAATGTCATTATTACTGATATTTTGATGGGTTTTGATGATAATCAAAGACTCATTTACAGATTTATACATTGAATGATTGGAATAATTTTCTAGACTATCTTTTGGCTATCTATATATCCCAAACTGCAATTCTCTTTTTGTCACTCTCATACTTATGTTTCCAGGCTACATGGAACATGTTCATTGTCATCCCAGTGTATGGATTTGTGCACCGGTAGGGTCCCTCAGCCTGGCCTGTGCCCTCTCGCAATCGGGAACCTCTTGGGGGATGTCGGACTGCCGGTTTTGGTTCAATCCCCGCCTGGCCGAGGGACCCCACCGGTGCATGAATCCGATCACCAGGCCTCTAGTATGCATATAAGATCTTTGGTTAATCTCTTCCTGCCCTCCCTCCTCCCCCTTCCCTCTGAGATTCATCAGTCTGTTCCATGTCCATGCCTGTGTATTGAGCATCTGCCCCCTGGTGGTCAGTGTGCGTCATAGCTACCAGTCCAGTGGTCGAAAGATCAAATGGTGAAATGGTCACTTAGGCTTTTATATATATAGATAACTCTCTGTGAGTGATAGGATCTGAAACAAGCTTCACCCTAATGACAAGTTTAATTCTAGATATTGAGTAAGTTATTATTTAAATTAAAAAACCACATCCTCAATAGCAAATATACTAATACTAGAGGCACAGTGCACAAAATTCAGCACTGGGGAAGGGGGTCCCTCAGCCTGGCCTGCACCCTCTAGCAGTATGGGACCCTCAGGGTATGTCTGCCTGCCAGCTTAGGCCCATGCCCCTCAGGAATCGGGCCCAAGTCGGCAGTCAGATAGCCCTCTCGCAGTCCGGAACCCCTTGCTCCTTCTCGCTCACCTGCTTGCTGCTCCTTACTGCTCGGCTTGCTGCTCCTTAGTGCTGCTGCAGAGGCAGGAAAGGCTCCCACCACCACCGCTGTGCTCGCCAGCCATGAGCCTAGCTTCTGGCTGAACAGTGCTCCCGTGGGAACACACTGACCACCAGGGGGCAGCTCCTTCATTGAGCACCGGCCCCTTGGTGGTCAGTGAGCATCATAATGACCAGTCGTTCCACCGTTCGGTCAATTTGCATATTAGTCTTTAATTATATAGGATGCTTTTAGCAATAAACAACTACACAAGTCTTACATTAAGCTTCTCAACTATCCAGGAAAGAATCAAATGTTTTGTACATGGCCTAGGATCTCTCTCTTTCTCTCTCTCTCTGTCAACTTTAGGCCATTAGTGGCAGGAAGAAACTAAAAAATATTTGAGACTATGGGTACTCATTGTGGGAACATGTTTAATAATTTGTGAACATACTTTAAAATGTATCAGTATCTAATAAAATTTTAAAGTTATTATTTTAGACACTGTGTCTATATATTTATTTGGTTAAGATTTATCATCATTCAAATTTTCTGAGTAAATTTTCAGAGGTGCTTATATTATTTCAAAGGATTATCAATATTTTTATTATTTAATTTTTTGGGTTTGTACTAGACCAGTGATGGCGAACCTTTGAGCTTGGTGTGTCAGCATTTTGAAAAACCCTAACTTAACTCTGGTGCTGTGTCACATATAGAAATTTTTTTATATTTGCAACCATAGTAAAACAAAGATTCATATTTTTGATATTTATTTTATATATTTAAATGCCATTTAACAAAGAAAAATCAACCAAAAAAATGAGTTTGCGTGTCACCTCTGACACACGTGTCATAGGTTCGCCATCACTATACTAGACCTTCTTTTTACTACTATTACTAAACTGCCAAGACTCTCTAAATAGTTTATTTATGCAACATCCTATATAATAAAGAGGTAATATGCAAATTGACCATCACTCCAACACACAAGATGGCCGCCTCCGTGTGGACACAAGATGGCTGCTACAAGATGGCCAGCAGGAGAGGGAAGTTGGGAGAGACTAGGCCTGCAGGGGAGGGTAGTTTGGGGTGACCAGGCCTGCAGGGGAGGACAGTTGGGGGGACCCAGGCCTGCAGGGGAGGGCAGTTGGGGGGGACCAGGCCTGCAGGGGAGGGCAGTTAGGTGCAATCAGGCCGGCAGGGGAGCAGTTAGGTGTTGATCAGGCTAGGAGGGGAGTGGTTAGGGGGTGATCAGGCTGGCAGGCAGAAGTGTTAGGGGCAATCAGGCAGACAGGCAGGTGAGTGGTTGGGAGCCAGCAGTCCTGGATTGTGAGAGGGATGTCTGACTGCCCGTTTAGGCCTGATTCCACTGGGATTGGGCCTAAACAGGCAGTAGAACATCCCTTGAGGGGTCCCAGATTGGAGAGGGTGCAGGCTGGGCTGAGGAACACCCCCCCCCCATGCACACATTTTGTGCAACAGGCCTCTAGTATAATTATAAAGCCTCCACTATAAACCATGTATTCTGCTAGATCTAAAAAATGCAATGATAAAAATAAATAGTTTGTGTTTTTGATGTGATTATATTAATATCATACTGATATTAAAGCAATTCATCTTTGAACTTTTCTTTTATATGATTCCTTATACATAGTCCTTTTTCTTACTCAGCAGTATCCACAGAAATTGGGGAATTAAAATTGTTTTAATGGAACTATAAAATTTAAAAAGTAAATATTTAGTTGAGTTGTATGATGTTCAATTTAATGCCAAAATAGATTCTTGGAGTGTAGTCAGAAATTATAGTTTGGATAGCAGTAGCCTTTAATGTGTTTGGCTAGAAAAGAAACAAACAAAAGTCAAGTGAATTAAACAGGGGGAAATTGGGCCATGAGAATAGGGTCTGTTGGTTTTTGTTTATTTATTTTTTAACCAGATGGGATAAAAAAAAGGGTAAATATTTAACCATAAAGGAAGTTTTAAGGCCTTGGAAGAAAGGCAAGGAAAGGCAGTAGAATAGTATCATCGGTTACACGGTAATTTCTATGAGCTGAATCATTTACCCCCCAGTAGTCCCATTCTAAGAGAGCTACACAGGTTAGCTGTGATGAGGAACAATATTAACTTTTCTTCTTTGGTAAAACTTTGGTAAAAGCCTTAAGTTGAGAACAACATCATGTCAACAGTGATCACAGCAGAAATATGACACCCATCCACATATACAGACTTTGCTGAACCCTGTGAAAAATGTTCATTTTGGATAGTATTCTTTACAATGGCTCAGGATACTTTCAAGTTCTTACAGAGATTGAAATCCTTGAAACTAGAAGAGAAGTAAGAAGTGAAAGATAGATTTTAGTATATCTCCGGATGGTATTTAAAGCTTCCATTTAGAGAAACCAAGATGGCGGCATAGGTAAACACCGGAAATTGTTGCCTCGCACAACCACTTCAAAAATACAACTAAAAGACAAAAAGGACATCATCCAGAACTACAGGAAGGCTGGCTGAGTGGAAATTCTACAACTAGAAGGAAAGAGAAAAGCACATTGAGACTCAGAGGAGGTGCAGAAGTAAAGTGCAGAGGTACGGAGGCACACCTGGAAAGGGCTGGCAACTGAGGACACGGTTGTCTTTTTCAATAGGAAGGGAGTCTCAAGCTCCCGACCGCTCTGAACTCCAGTTCCAGGTGAGTCTCTGGGTACCCAGACTCACATGGGGAGAAACTGGACTGTTTGGCATCAGTCGGAACTCGAGGGCGGCTTTCTCTCAGAGGTGCTTGCAGCGATTACTGGGACACTGAGACACGGGGCCTCTTAGGGTAGGACAGAGGAGCAGCCATAGCTGTTTGCTCTGCCCTATTGATCCCCTGAGACCCCGCCCCACCCAAGATGTGCGCAGAGGCTTTTGCATATGAAAGGCCTGGCCCTTTGCAATCTGAAAATTACCTAACAAACTGCAGCTGGGTCAGAGAGACCCAGAACTTCCAAAAGAAGGCCCAAGGCCCCACAGCAGCTTGCATTGCTTCACGACTGGGCCTCATCTGGGCACCTCCAAACCACAAACAAAGAAGAGGAATCTGCAGATCTCTCCATAGCTCCTGCTGGGTAGCCTCAGGGAGAGGCTAGATTAGCACCTCCTTAGAGATCCAAGAGCCAGTGTACCCAGTGGTCAGAGTGGGACCATCCAGATTACAACTCCTGAGATCCATAAGGGACACACTCAGGGGGCAGACTCAGTGAGCACCAAAGCCCCACTGAAGCAAGTCTTGCCCCAGAAGGGTGTCTCCAGCACAGAAGTTCTCCCACTGTAGACACAGCTGATTCTCACAGCCAATTGGCCTGGAGGTCAATTCCTCCCAGTGATACCTACAACAATCAAGGCTTAACTACAACAAGACTGTGCACAAAGCCCACAAAGGGGTTCACCAAGAGTGTCCACCTCAGGTAGTTGGGGAGGCTGAGCCACTGGGCCCTATAGGACACCTAGCACAGAAAGCCACTCTATCAACACAGGGAAGCATAAAAAATGTGGAGACAAAGAAACAGGTCACAAATGACAGAAATGGAGGAAAGCAAACTACTGGATATAGAGTTCAAAACCACACTTATAAGGTTTTTCGAGAATTTTCTAGAAACTGCCGATAAATTTAGTGAGACCCTCAAGAAATCTAGTGAGACCCTCAAGGTTATGAAAAAGGATCAACTAGAAATTAAGCATACACTGACTGAAATAAAGAATATTATACAGAGTTCCAACGGCAGACTAGAGGATCGCAAGAATCAAATCAAAGATTTGAAATACAAAAAAGCAAAAAACACCCACCGGAAAAACAAAAAGAAAAAAGAATCCAAAAATATGAAGATAGTGTAAGGAGCCTCTGGGACAACTTCAAGCGTACCAACCTCCGAATTATGGGGGTGCCAGAAGAAGAGAGAGAGCAAGATATTGAAAACCTATTTGAATAAATAATGACAGAAAACTTCCCCTACCTGGTGAAAGAAATAGACTTACAAGTTCAGGAAGCACAGAGAACCCCAAACAAGAGGAATCCAAAGAGTACCACACCAAGACACATCATAATTAAAATGCCAAGAGCAAAAGACAAAGAGAGAATCTTAAAAGCAGCAAGAGAAAAACAGTCAGTTACCTACAAAGGAGTACCCATACGACTGTCAAATGATTTCTCAATAGAAACTATGCAGGCCAGAAGGAAGTGGCAAGAAATATTCAAAGTGATGAATACCAAGAACCTACAACCAAGATTACTTTACCCAGCAAAGCTATCATTCAGAATTGAAGGTCAGATAAAGAACTTCACAGATAAGAAAAAGCTAAAGGAGTTCATCACCACCAAACCAGTATTATATGAAATGCTGAAAGGTATCCTTGAAGAAGAGGAAGAAGAAGACTGACTATTCTTTGGGGGGGGGGAGGGGTGGGGGGGTGCAGGAAGAGACTGGACAAAAATCGTACATCTATGGATGAGGACAGTTGGGGGGTGGTAAGGGCAGAGGGTGGGGTGGGAACCGGGTGGAGGGGAGCTATGGGGGGAAAAAAGAGGAACAACTGTAATGATCTGAACAATAAAGATTTAATTAAAAAAAATAAAGCTTCCATTTAAAACTAAAAAAAATAATAATAAAAAATAAATAAAAAAAGAAGTGAAAGATAAAATACCCCAGTTGCCTATGCTTGAAAGGGACTTGCAAATGGTGAAACTCACACTGGCACATAATCTATTGTGGAAAAGGTACACATGGTTCTAATTAAATAAGGCCATTCAGTTATATTTGAGGTCTAGATCAGGAGCACATTAAATTACTGTCTTTATTGGGCCATCATATTATTACTATATGATTATAAATTATTCAATCAATAAAATTTATTGAACACCTTTGGGTAAAGGTAGAAATATGAAACATGTGCAAGTACAATTACAGTCCCACTAGATTCAAAGGACATGATTTGATAATCTTCATTATAAAAATTTCACTAGGAGGAACAAAAATAAACAAAATTTATCTGAGCTGCTACTTAAATGGAAGCATAGACACATATATTTTCAAATTTAAAAAGGTCTTAGATGCCATGGTGAAAAATATATATGCAAATTTCTTTTTTTTAAATATATTTTATTGATTTTTTTACAGAGAGGAAGGGAGAGAGATAGAGAGTTAGAAACATCGATGAGAGAGAAACACCGATCAGCCACCTTCTGCACACCTCCCACTGAGGATGTGCCCGCAACCCAGGCACATGCCCTTGACTGGAATCGAATCTGGGACCCTTCAGTCCGCAGGCCGACGCTCTATCCACTGAGCCAAACCGGTTTCGGCTATGCAAATTTCTTAAATCAACCCAGACAATTAGTTTCCTATGTCTTAGAGAAGCTCATTAAATTACTGATGAGCTATAATTATTAAATATTTTCTTTTTAATTAATAAAATATGCCTATTTATAACTTTAATATACTGATACATATTCTGTTTTTTAAAACTGAACATCATGATTAGCATTTCTCTTCTAGATCTGTGGTTCTTTGTTTTTGCTGGAGCATTCTGGACAGATGACATACATATGTAAGATACTTCTGTAGGCATAACTAGACTTCTTAATGTGCTGTGTCATAAATAATAGAGGCCAAAACATTCTTAGTATTATGTAAAAATAAATTATTTTATTTTTCTTTCAAATTGTGAGAATGGATTTTATGCTACTGGTCATAAAACTTTCTACCATCCAATTATTCTCTTTTCCAGGTTGTAGACTCAGATTCCTTCATCATTATCGCATAACCCAAGGTTCTGACTCTTATCATCATAGTGATTATTCTTTTCATTATGGCAAGAAATAATGACTGAGATCCACTCTCTGGCAAGCACTAGTAAACATTTAAAAAATGAGTAAGTTTCACTTCTTGGTCTATAATAACTTAGGTAGTAAGTATTACTTTAGAAGGAAACAGATGGAAATGAGGGAGTTTTCTATGTGCACATGTAGAGGGAAACACATTCAGGCAGAGGAACAACAGGTGCAGAGTCTCTAGAGCAGAAACACTAAAGCAAGGAGCATAGTGGGTCTGGAATACAGTGAGCAGGGTTGGTTGGAGATGGAAGGAGATAAAAGTGTAGACTTGTTAGAATTAAAGTGATGTACCAAAGTCTTACTACTATGTCTTTTAGCTAAAATGTTCTCTACCAGGAATTCTGACTGAGAGAACCTGGGATGGTGGCATGGGGATTGAAAAATCACAGGCTAAAGGATGGTGTATCTTGTCAGAGTGCCATTTGATTGGAAGTTTTGTAATTAGAATATTGCATTTACTTTAACAGCAAATATAATTACAGTGTTTATCAGTACTTTCCAAATTTGATGTTCATACAAATCAACTGAACACTTATTAAAATACAGATTAGGATTCAATACTCTTAAGATGTGTATTTCTAAAAAGCTCCCAGCTGATGCTGCAGGTCCAAAATGATACATGGAGTAGCAAACATTTATAATACAATATTTATATTAATTTTAGGATACAATTAAAATACTTCTGGTGGAATACTTAAAATAATCTCACAAGACAGAGAATCTTAAAAGCAGCAAGAGAAAAACAGTCAGTTACCTACAAGGGAGTACCCATAGGACTGTCAGCTGATTTCTCAACAGAAACGATGCAGGCCAGAAGGGAGTGGCAAGAAATATTCAAAGTGATGAATAGCAAGAACCTACAACCAAGATTACTTTACCCAGCAAAGCTATCACTCAGAATTGAAGGTCAGATAAAGAGCTTCACAGATAAGAAAAAGCTAAAGGAGTTCATCACCACCAAACTAATATTATATGAAATGCTGAAAGATATTCTTTAAGAAGAGGAAGAAGAAGAAAAAGGTAAAGATAAAAATTATGAACAACAAGTACATATCTATCAACAAGTGAATCTAAAAATCAAGTGAATAAAAAATCTGATGAACAGAATAAATTGGTGAATATAATAGAATCAGGGTCATAGAAAGGGAATGGACTGACAATTCTCAGGGGGGAAGGGGTGTGGGGAGTGTAGGAAGAGACTGGACAAAAATCGTACACCTATGGATGAGGACAGTGGTGGGGGTAAGAGCAGAGGGTGGGGTGGGAAATGGGTAGAGGGGAACTATGGGGAAAAAAAGAGGAACAACTGTAATAATCTGAACAATAAAGATTTAATAAAAAAATTTCACAAACACCAAAGTTGTGCATATAGTTATATTTTTATAGCCTTAAAGAATATATAAAGTTGGAAAAAATCAAAAAGCCTTTTTGTTCCCTCTAGAGATTTTACACCTGTGATTGGCTGCACCCACCAGATGGTAATAGTGCATTCAGTTACAGCACATGACAACTAATTCAACTATAGAATGCATGGCTATAGGAGAAACATTAGCAAGTTAATTCACTGTCTTTTATGAGCTATTTTTAATAAACAAAAAGTGCAATCTTACGTTAAAAATAATGAGTTGTAAAGCCAGTTCTTCACAAGATACATTTCAAAAAATATATAAATATTTGTAATCAAAATTAAAAAAAAAGTTCCTATTGATCAGTCTTCTGTAGAAACAGTCATTATTCACTCTGTGTAAAAAAATCTTAAGTTGGTAGAGGGACTTTCACTATTGCCAAAGTGTGAAACTGGCTCTATATCTTCTGGCACGAGGCTCAGTTTAAAACAGCTCATATATCCCATCTACCTAAAATAGGGTCAATCATCCTTAATTAATTTATATGCTTCATCAGTGAGAAGCATCCATTTGATTTATTAATAGATGTCTAGAGAGCAAATTAGCTTCCTTGGCAGTTCCTGACGTGCTTTGAATCACAGCACTAACAGAAATCTCTCTGGCTAACTCTCTATCTGGCTTTGATGAACAAAATCCTTTATAGCCAAGAAAAGATTTATACAACAGCATGAGTATGGTGGCAACTGCAGAACTGTAGAGATTTTAGTTATAATCTAACCCAACACTAGCACCTGTTTCTATCAGAAAAATATCAGCACAGAGCATTTAAGTGTCCTACACACATTCCCACTGCTGTCTGATGGTGAAAGATGGGATTTCTGGACTTACTGTTCTCACACCCAACACTCTCACCGCTATTCTAATCCAGGTTCTCTTTAAAAAGTTGATTTGTGACATATTCCCTAATATATAATAACTATAAGTGTTTAAAAGCATAAATATATATACAGGTTGTTCACCCAAAATGTATACCCACTTTATCAGCTGATAGCTCAACTGATATTTCTTTCTTTTCAGATTTAACCCATTGGATTTAATAATTATGTATTCAAAGCATGTATACATTTTTGGGGACACCCTGTATATGAATATGTATATTAAATAAAGTATAGCATAGACTATAGATACTTAATACTATTATTATTATACAATAATGACATCTTTTCACATAACATGTTCTCATTCTTCTAAAAAAAAAAGTGTGGTTGCCATAGCTAAGTCAGTATATTTCACTAACTGCGAATACCATATACATTGACAACTTCCCCCTCTTCACATTAAGAATTTAAGAGACCTAATAATCCTTTAGCAGTAATATTTTTCTGGCTACATGAGATCTATATGAAGTTCTGTACCAGGGATATGGCTCCATCATGACTTCTGAGCCTAAATGACAAAAATAATCAGGAGTTGATGGCAAAGGACCAGACAAGGTCAGATATTCAAAGTTATTCATTCTCTAATATGAAGCAAATGAGGAAACTGTAATTGTGGCAGAATAAGGCAGGGGTGTGGGGGAGGCTACCAAGGTAAATCCAACCTTTGAAAGAAAAATGAATGCACATCAGCCAACATAAGATATGGCTGGAGTCCCAGGCAGCTCTCCATTGCACGGATATCCAACTATATCTGACAGTGTCATCCCATGCACCCTAAGCAAACTCACAGGTTACTGTCTTCATGCACAATTTTCTCACTTCCCACTGGATTCAACCACACAGCAATGGAGCTTAATTTTCTTCCAGCAAGTTACAAGGTTATTTTCAGGAATTTTAAAGTTCCTTGTCACAATAATGAAAGAGAAGCACATAGACACTAGGTTTCTTGCTGAAGGCCATACAATGAATTAGTGGTGGTATTAGACTCGCATCTCAGTACATACAGGTAATGGAAACTGAAATATACTTGATGTCCACAAGTGGGTTTTGGAGTTTTCTAACTTTAATTTACTAGATCAGTGTTCCAACCAGCACACATTGGATTTTAACATTTATTAAAAATCCTCACCCAAAGATATGTTTTTATGTTTTAATTTATTGATTTTAGAGAAAGGAAGGGGTCAGAGAGAAACATTGATGTGACCAACATTGATTGGCTACCTCCCCTACTCACTGACCAGGGGTTGAACCTGCAACCTATGTATGTGCCCTGACCAGGAATCAAACCCACAACATTGTGCTGGGCACTAGGATGCTCCAACCACCTGAGCCATCTGACTAGGGCTCATTTCTTTTTAAAGAAAAAAATAATCCCATTTATGTAGCCCATTGTGGTTGTGTCTAGAATAAAACAGGCCCTCTACTGCCCAGCACTTAATATTTAAGTACTTATTCTTTCAATATCCTCAGACTATATGATGCGGAAACATGCCTGTTTTACTTTATAACTGGCATCTAGCCTTAATAATAGTTGGTACATATCCAAACTCTATAAGTATTTAATAAATTACAGATAATATCACCTCATACTCATTAGAAATGTTATAAAAAAGACAGAAGTGTTGACAAGAATATGGAGGGAAGGGAATACCAGGTATGTAAATCGGTACAGCCATTGTGAGAAACATTAAAGAGCTTCCTTTAACAATGAAAAATAGAACTACCATATGATCCAGCAACCCTACTTCTGGGTATATATCCAAAAGAAATGAAATCTATGTCAGATATATCTGCACTCCCAGGTTCATTGCAGCAGTATTCACAATAGACAAGATATTGAAACAACCTAAGTGCCTGTCAGTGGAGGCCTGGATAAAGATGTCATGTATATATACTAGTACAATAGTATATTATTCAGCCATGGAAAGAAGGGAGACCTGCCATTTGCAACAACACGAATGGACCAGAGGGCATTATGCTAGATGAAATAAGTCGGACAAGAAAAACAGTGTATGATAGCACTTATATGTGAAATGTAAAAAAGCCAAACTTGTAAAAACAGACAGCAAATGTGGTCAACCAGGAGATAAGGATGGGGGGATAGGGCAGATGTTGTGATGCTGTTTAAGGGCAGAAACTTGCAACTAGTAGTAAATAAATCCTAGTTACAGTATAGGTACAGTATAGTGAATAGAAACAATATGTACTATAATCATCAAGGTACAGTATAGTGAATAGGAACAATATTGTACTGTAATCATCAAACTTACTAAGAGAATAGATCTTAGTTATTCCAGTCACTAAATAGAAATGAAAATTATGTGACACATGAGAGGTGCTAATTATAGCTACAATGGCAATCATATTACAATATATCACTGTATCAAGCAACTTGTTGTACACCTTAAATTTATAAAATGTTACATGTCAAATATATTTAAATAAGATAACATAAAATAAAATGCCCATCACCTAGATGGTATTGGGGAATTTTTAGTGATGCTTCTAATCTTTATCCCAGGGGAACTGAAGAGTCCAAATGCTGATGACATAGATAACACAATTCAGTTTACCTAATTAATAATTGGTTCATAATCCAGATGACTCTTTCAGCAAAGCTTTATTTTAGTTCTACATAGAATGCTTCATTTATAATTCCTTGAGATCATATTTCACTGATTAGCACTTGACTGAAATCTCCTCCTGCTCCTTCACTAGTATTGGTGAAAATACTGGACATAAAATCAATTGCCTTTGCACTTAGAATTTCTTTAAGAGGTTTGATTTAAAAATATGTCCATATTAATTATCCTGTGAAGGTTTAATCGGAACATTAAGAATTCATGAGTTACCTTATTCTGTAAACCATCACCTTGCCTGTAAGACATTTTCTATCCCACGGGTTGCACCTGAGCCTTATAAGGACAATGGTCTCTCTTGTCTCCTGAGCCTCTAAGCTTCCCTGAGATTCTAGTGTCTGTGCTGACTTCATTGTCCTTCACTAAATAATAAATACTTCCCACCTAGTGCTGACCCTCACAGGTAGCCTGCACAGTCTTCAAGTTAGCAGGAGTGCCCTCAGGGGTCAGTGCAGCTGAACTGCCATTCCAACCTGTTTTATACTCTCAACATTGTGCAGTCTATATTGTGTCTCCCCAAGATATATACAGATATACAGACACTTTGAATAATTATAAAGGAAGCATTTATTAAAATACATTTCATTTTTAAAAATGAGCTATGAGCTGTTACAGTGTGTATACATTTTTTTGGGGGGACACCCTGTATATTCTATTTTGTTTCTTGTCTTCTGAGAACAGAGAGGCCAAAATGTGTTTATTGCTAGCTCATCCTAAATGATGTAAAGAACTCACCATTTTTTTTTTTTTGTGGCGGGGGGAGGGAGCAATCAGAAGTGGCACTTGATTCTCTGATTTTAGAGGGGTCTTTTGTTTTTCTCTTTGTAATTTTCCTTTTTATTACCAAAGACTTACTGGAAGTTTCTCATTTTTTTCCTTTCTCTCCAATTGGTTTTTCACCCCCTCCCCATTCTGCTCATTCCCTTCCCTCACAGAGGGCTCTAAACTTTTTCCTGTTAATTATTACCCTGTTTTAATCTTTATTAGAAGTGCTATTTTAAGCTATTAAAGAAGTTCCACCTTCACAAAATGTGAACTCATGCTCATATTTTAAAAGCTAGAGAGTTAAAGTAAGGCAGAGAACATTTGCAAGAAAAAAAATAGTTCTATATTTCTGAAATTATTTCCGTTAGAACACAGGCATAGTGGGTGCTGTAAACACTTTCCTATAGTACAATGTGCACCAAATTGCCACTTTTATTGTTCGCAAATGGAAGAGAGAAATAATAGTGAGAGAATGAAAATTACTGGCCGATTGTGTTGATTACATACATTTGCTATAGGATATTCTACATAGTGCCTGATGCGGAATCCACCCAACCATTTCATTCTATTAAAAAAAAGAAATTATAAAGCCACAACTTCCAGGATCCTCTAAACTTTTAAAAGAGAAATAAATAGATTTTATAAATGTTTTTCTTAACCCTGATAAAATAAAATGGTCATAGCAGGGTGTCTGATAACAAACTGTCTTCTGAAATTGCGACAGGACATTCTACATACCTACCGGCCATTTAATTTAATGGGATTTTTATTAGTGTACACACATTGGTTATTTAAACCACAGGGGTCTTTGCAGGTATAGACATGAACAGAAAAGAAAGGAAAAACCAAAGCTGCAATTTCGTTTTGTTTTTAAATTAAATACTTACATTTTGTATTCATTTATTTAAATTGCATTCCTACTAACTTATTTTTCCAACGCATTAGGTGGACTATCACTTTTAAACAGGTGCAAATCAATATACAATACAAAGGACTTCTTTTTCTTTTTTTAAAATATATTTGTATTGATTTCAGAGAGGAAGAGAGAGAGATAGAAACATCAATGATGAGAATCATTGATTGACTACCTCTTGATGCACCTCCTCCTGGGCACATCCCTAGGTTGCAGGTTTATCCTCAGTTGGGGCACCCACAGGAGGCAACCAATCTCAATCTCTCTCTCTCTCTCTCTCTCTCCTTCTCCCCCCTCCCTCCTGTCTCCTAAAAAACAAATGAACAACAACAACAACAACAAAGAAAGAAACATATTCGTGGGTGAGGATTAAAAAACAGTTTACATAGTTTACATGCATTGGTCAGACCTGTGGGTATGGGAGAGAAAGGGGAATTTACTATGACACCAAACGTTTATATGGGTGACTGGATGCACACAAAAGGGAGGAGAAAGCTAGGGATGAGAAAAGATAATTTCAGTTTAGACATGTTGAGTTTGTTGAGCTTAAAAATATGGCATTTTTCAGGCAATGGCAAGACATGGGAATACATGTCAAAACCGTAGAAAAATTGCAAAAGACAGGGACAAATAATTGGGATTTATTAGAGTACAGATATTAAGCCAGATAAAGGAAGTGAGTCACTGAGCCAGTATTTCCAGTCTGAAAAAGACAACTGAGAATAGGCTCTGGTGTGGAGAACTAGAAGATGCGAGAAGGGTGGTTAGTGTGCTAGGTTAAAACCAGGTGTAGCAGAGACAGTCAGTGTCCTCCAAACAAGTCACCACACACTTTCTGCAGCTGGATTAGGGCCATATGAATGATTCTGGCCAACAGACTCTCACTAGCAGTGACATGAGGAAATCCAGAGCCAATATGTATCTTCCTTTGCTCTCTTCTGTTACCACCACAGTCTGGGAGACCAAATGCTCCAAGTGGTGCAGAGCCAAGAGGGAGAAATTCCGCAAACAACACATTTTGAAATTGGCATAAGCAAGAATAAGTCTGATTATGTCAATCCACTGAGATTTCAGGATGTATTTCTTACTGAAACATGGCCTATTCCAACCTGTCTAAAGCGACAGGAACTAGTAATGTCATGCAACCAGGGAAAAAGTGGATTTCAGAAAAGGAAATTATCATATGCCTATAAACTAACCCAAGTAAAATCCACTATGAAGCTACTGTCATTAGCAATCATGTAGGAACTGGTGAGGTTAGTGTCAACGTTTCCTGTGACTAGCAGAGGCTGAAATCTGATTGTTGTTCACTGTGGAATAAAAGGAGAGCAATGAGTAATCATAAATTGTTCTTTCAAATGCTTGATGATAAACTGAAGAAAAAGCAATGATTGCCCTCACTGGTTTGGCTCAGTGAATAGAGCGTCGGCCTGCAGACTGAAGGGTCCCAGGTTCGGTTCCGGTCAAGGGCATGTACCTTGGTTGCGGCCACATCCCCAGTAGGGGGTATGCAGGAGGCAGCTGATCGATGTTTCTCTCTCATCAATATTTCTAACTCTCTATCCTTCTCCTTAAGTTAGATTCAAATTTTTGTTTAATTAAAATAAGGTTGGAGAGGGGATTTTGTAAATACTCTGAGATAGTGATGGTATTTAAAAATGTCATCATTTTAATCACTATGTTACTCAAAACCATTAATATTCTATGATGACAGGTTGAAAAGTGTACTCCTAAATTTTCATGTGGAAAAGTAACAGGCATTTCACTAAGAAAAGAAAAGTAATACATTATTTTGATATGGATTTGGAAATTCTGGCATTTGGAGGTTATTACTGCTGATTTAATTTTAGTTCAAAATCTTATGACTCACTATTTAATAAAAACAAGTTTTTCTAAAGCACCTCACTTTTAACAACCACAAGAATCTAGGAAGGCAGAATGTAATTAACTAAGTTGGCATTTCTCCAAA
Organism: Myotis lucifugus; assembly: GCF_000147115.1. Taxonomy (NCBI): domain Eukaryota; kingdom Metazoa; phylum Chordata; class Mammalia; order Chiroptera; family Vespertilionidae; genus Myotis; species Myotis lucifugus. The sequence continues at coordinate 7,141,087 of NW_005871063.1, read as the reverse complement.
ACACTGTACTTAACACTTTTATTTGTATGAAAACAGCCCTGGAAATTTTATTTTACCGGGAAGTCTAAGTTCTCAGTTTTATGTTTTGTTTTGATCAAGAAATATGTGGGCGCTAAATTTTGCATTATATCCATTAGGCTAAAGTTCCATAAAAGTCTTCCAAGTAAATAATTTTCTCTTTAGCAATCTTACATTAGCATCTATTGAGTACTTATTGCTTTTATTAAAAACTACCTAAGTTTACTGTGTAAACTACCATGTAGTTATTTTCACCTTGTTAGAACAACCTACCAGAAATTAATTTGGTGGGAAGAAAGCTCTCTAATAGTGAGAATTTCACACAGGGGTTCTAATTGAATGTAGCTGGAGCAAGACTAATGCACTCTTTTAGCAGATCCAAGTCAGTTTCTTGACTCTAAGGAACATTCCTTTACTATTCTGCTCTTGCCCAGGATTGTGAGAGAATGAGAATGGGCATGGATTACAAAACCAGCTTCTGTGTTTCTCCTGGTAGTGACGGTTTCTAGTAGAGAGGAAGGTTGATTACTAAAGCAGTGATAGAAATGACTGTCCATGTTCTCTGAGCCCATGTGACTACAAGCAGGTAACAACTATTATCTCAACAGCTATTCTCCCCGCTAAAAGAACCTTTCTAACAAAAAGGGCCTGTAGAGCTGCTTGAGCTCTGCTAGCATAAATAACGTCAGTGAGGTCAACCATTTTCAAACAAGCTAGGGCAGGAATCATCAATAATCCATGTTTTGTACTGCACACTGGGGCATCCTATTATGCCCCCTTGACAGTGTCCCAGAACTATGCATCAGACATACATTCATTCACTTGTTCAGACATTAGCCTAGAATCTATTGCCTACCAATTTGTGTTAGGAACTGTACTAGAAATACAAAATGTAGTAAGACAGAGTTCCAGCCCTCATTTAAGTTGATAGAGACAAATGCAGGAAAAAAGGACAAGTGCAATAAAATGTAAGAGGCAGTACGATAATACTCTATATATGGGGCAGAAAAGAGAAAGACATCAACTCAATCTTGAAGGTCAGTAAGTGCTTTATAGAAGTGTTTATGAATAAATTGTAAAAATACATGCTTTCCAGGCAGGCCATAGCAGAGGCTGAAGGTAAGCGTAAGAATAGCAAGCCATTTTAGGTATGACTAATGCAAAGGTGTAAATGGAGGCAAGCTGAGAAGTAAAGATGGAGAGAGAGAGAAGAACCAGGCTGGGAGCCTGCAATAGAAATGGGCATTAATTTATAGTCATTTGAGTGTCAACAACTATACACAAATGCATTGAATACAAGCTCCAACTAATATAATGTATTATTATCTGTTATTTTATTTACATTTCTTTTGGTTCAAAGACCTAAATTGTTGAGAGGGCCTGAGATGTTCAAGGGACTAAAGGAAGCAAAACCTGAGACTGGAGTGTAAGGGTAGATAGATAGATGCAGGTATGAAAAACTTGGTAAGCCCTACTTATGATTTGAATCTTATCCCAAAAACAGTTAGGGAGATCTGAATTCAAATGTTTACTCCACTCTTTTCCAAAACCCCATTGAAATCATTAAAGAAAGTTGCAAATAAGACCAAAAGAAATGTGTAGTCCTGAAAAATAGGAAATGATCAAGTCAAAGTGCCTGTCTGTTTAAGGACCTTCTGCATATGGAGTAGAAGGGATTGTTTTGCAAGAGGGAGCAAGACTGACTAGCCTAGGTTTCAATTCGAAGCTAGATGGATGATAGAACCTCATGAGAAATAAGTACAGGAATTTTCCAATGTAAATTCAGGCTCAAAGAAGAAGGAGGTAAAAACATGAGCAGGTCACGAGCCATTTGATGATATGTGGCTCGGGGCAAACTAACACCTCTAGCACTGAACCAGTGTGCTATGTACAAAGAAGGGGTCTTCTCCATACACCATACCTTCCTGAATCAACCTGTATCAATGCAGAGACCAAGGAATGAGTAAAATGAAGGAGAATGGAGGGAGAAGGGGGGAAGGGAGGAGCCAAATAAAGAATGCATTGTCATAACAGATTCCTAATGGTCAGTATTGCCAGGTAGAGAAGCTGTGCAGTGTGTGATCCAACTTTGTGTCATTTGCTATGACAATCGCCAACAGAGAAAGGATAGGGGAGGAATCCTATTCAGCATAGGAATCAATTCCAATTATTTCCTTGTTGTTCTTCTTGGTTACAAATATGTCCTCTTGAAACTGCACCTCCAAACTGATATTCATAAATTTCCCAGGAATTTCCAAAGCACTTGCCCCACAAATGAAAAAAATGTCTGCTCTAACTGGTTTGGCTCCATGGATAGAGCATCGGTTTGTGGACTGAAAGGTCCCAGGTTCGATTCTGGTCAAGGGCATGTACCTTGGTTGCGGGCACATCCCCAGTAGGAGGTTTGTAGGAGGTAACTGATCGATGTTTCTCTCTCATCGATGTTTCTAACTCTCTATCCCTCCCCCTTCCTCTCTATAAAAAGTCAATAAAATATATTTTTTAAAAAATTCTGTCAAGCAGCCCCTACCTCCACTTAAATCCCTCAACCACTTGTCTCACTCTAGTGATGATTTGCCTGGCTACTATCCCGCAACACTTTAACCAATTAGTAGTCTTCTGACCTTGAGAATCCTTCATGTCACCTTTCAGATTAAAGATTAAAGAATCAGATTAAAGAAATCACAACCCACTTCTGACACAGCATGAAGAATATCTTTTGTCTAAGAAACCTAAAAGCCCTATGCATCATACTTTATCAATTTCTTAATGAATGAGAAGTTGAGAGAATGTGTTACCATTTCAGTAATTATGATTTCTATTCCTAGAGGACATGGGAGCACAGAAGTAAAGTCAGGAAAGCCTGAAACTTCAAACAATTACCCCCTAGGTATTCCTGTTTCCCCCAGCATGGAAATCATTTTATACTTAATGAATGATTAATAGAAACACAGATGTATTCTGCTTTGAGATACTCAGAGTATATAAAATTCAAATGTTCAGAATAGATGGTCAGTTTTCATTATATTTACGGTATGCTTCCTTTTGCTAGCACCTTTAATACATTTAAGTTATAATCCAAGTTACCAGTAAAATGATTTTTTTTTGGTAAATTTGAGACTACTTCTAGTGTGAAAAGGAAGGTAAAGGATATATAATTTTCTTTCTCTTCCACATAGAATATGCTAGGAATAAAAAGAAAAAACACATGCCACAAAACTGTTTTTTGGGTTGTTGTTTTTCTAATTTTTCCCTAGCTTTATTAAGATATAATTGACATATAGCATAATGTAAGTTTAAGGTGCACAATATGTTCATTTGATACACTTATACATATATTGTAATATGGTTACTACCATGGCATTAGCTAACATCATCATTAAATCACATCTTTTCATTTCCTATTTGTGGTGAGAACATTTGAAATGTACTCTCAGCAGCTTTCAAGTATATAATATAGTGTTGTTAACTATATTCACAATGCTGTGCATTAGATCCCTAGAACGTATTCATTTTCTACCTGGAAAATTCTACCCATTGCCCCACCTCCACCCCTTCTAGCCCCTGATTACCACCATTCTATTATCTGTTTCTACAAGTTTGGCTTTTTTAGGTTCCACATAAAAATGATTACAATACAGAATTTGTCTTTCTCTGTCTTATTGCCCTCAAGCATGCCAACCATGTTGTCACAAATGGCAGAACTTCCTTCTTTCTCATGATTAAATAATATTCACATCTATAACATCTTTATTCATTCCTTTGTGGATGAACACTTAGGTTGTTTGCATATTTTAGTTCTTGGGAAAAGATGGGAGTAGAGATATGACTCTGAGATATTTTCATTTCCTTTGTATAAATACCCAGAAGATGGATTGTGGGGTCTATTTTTAATTTTTTTAGTAACCTCCACACTGTTTTCCATAGTGGCTATACCAATTTAAATTCCCACAATCAGTGCACAGGGCTCCCTTTTCTCCACGTCCTTACAATTGCTATTGCTTGTCTTTTTGTTGATAGCCATTGTAATAGGTATCAGCTGATATCTCATTGTGCTTTTAATTTGCATTTTCATGAATAGTGATGTTGAACATCTTTTCATATATAAGTTGAGTGTTTGTATGTTTTCTTTGGGAAAATGTCTACCTGTATGAATTCATTCTATATTTTGAATATGTAACCTTTTAGCAGATCTGTGGTTTGTAAAAATTTCATCTCATTTTACAGGTTGCCTTTTATTTTGTTGGTTGTTTCTTCTGATGTGCAGAAGCTGTTTAGTTTGATTTAATCTCACTTAGCCCTGCTTTTGTTACTTGTACATTTGATGTCATACTCAAAACTCATTGCCAAGATTAATGTCAAGGAGCTTTTCCTTTATTGGTTCTTATAGGAATTTCAAGTCATTTTGAGCTAATTTTTATGAGTGGTATAAAATAAGGGATAGGTTACATCCCTTTAATGTATCATTGAATTTAATTTGTTAATATTTTGTTGAGAATTTTTGCATATATATTCATCAGGAACATTGAGCTATTTTTTTCTTAATTTCATACCTTTGTCATTGGAAAATATACTTAATATAATTTCAATCTTCTTAAATTTACTGAGAATTGTTTTGTGGTCTATTATATGCTCTCTCCTGGAGAATGTCCCATGCATGCTTTGGAAAATGTGTATTCTGCTATTAGATGGAATGTTCATATATCTATTAGGTCCATTTGCTGTATACTATGTTACAAGTTCAATGATTTTCTATTGATTCTGTTTGTGTAATCTGTCCATTGTTGAAAACGAAGTATTAAAGTCCTCTATTATTATTGTTGTATTCTATTTCTTCAAGATCGCTTAATATTTGCTTAATAATGTGGGGCAAAAGTAGCTTTACAGTTGTGAGTAGGTGAAACAGAGTTCATTCTTGCATTATTTACTAATTATTATATTATTTTCCACATGAAAAACTATAAACCTACTTTTGCTCCACTCTGTATTTAGGTACTCTGATATTGGGTGTATATATAATTATAATTATTATATCTTCTTGATGAATTGTTCCCTTTATCATTATATAATGACCTTCTTTGTCTCTTTTACCATTTTGAGCATAAAGCCTGTTTCCTCTGATATGGGTATACCTTTGCTCTCTTTTGGTTTCCACTTGTGGGGAACATCTTTTCCATCCCTTCACTTTGAGCCATGTGTGTACCTAAAGCTGAGACAGAATTATCCTTAATCTAGAAACTTATCAAAGTTTGAATCCCAACCAATAAATATCATTGATCACAGAATACTTATTTCATTAACATGATTCACCCTTATTCCTAAACTACAAATATGCTTGTTTGGCAGTGAAAAGTACAGAACAAGAATGATAGCTCTGTTTTACATCAATTAGATTCATTATAAAATGTAATCATTATAAAAAACAAGACAATGGTGGAAAGTTCAATGGAATGTGAATATGAATCCGGTGCTATTCACAGCCAGATCTGAGGTAGTTCAGCTTGATTAGTAAGCACCAACATCACTGCCCTCCAGGACTCCGCTTATGAAAACATGCTCCAAGTGTCATCATTTTAACTGTATTATTTGCCCAAAAGCCTATGCATTGTTATTTTGTTTGTGAAGCCCTAGTACTACCATTTGAGTCTAAATCAAAGGTAGGTCTTAGGACTTTGGAAGATAACTCACAGAAAAAGGCAAGTAATAGCCGAGCCAATGAGTTTTAACAATCTGGCTTTCCATGTCAGATTCTCCCTTACCTAGTTCATGAAAATGCAACTAGTTCTTATTAAATGTTTTACTTTTATTAAATGCTCTAAAACATAAGAGATTTACTTGGAATTTTTTAGTCTTTAGAAAGATGGGTAAGAGTTCCTGAGCTTCTAAGAGGAAGACATAAGAGTAATGAATTATTGCATCATTACCTGCATAATGCCTGGTGATCTTTTCAGAAAATGTGTCCAAAGACCTCAAGGCTGCATCTGTGAACCAGAACATATTACAACTGATTTATAGGTGTGTAATGTTCAATAGGCCCAGAACAGACCAGTGGGTGAGGTTTATCAAGAAGAGTGAAGGCAGCCTTTCAAATTAATAGAGTAGAGGGTCAAAGGGATTATGAGGCATAATTGCTTGGGATACTTTTTACCTGGGTCTATTCTCTAAAGATTTAAAAAGTCACATTAAAAAAGAAAAAAAAGTGATTTATAAAATCACTTTTTTATAATCACTACAAAAATTATGTACGTTTTATATTCATTTTTGCCAAGAAGAGTTTTGAAATCTGGTGTGTATTTTAAAGTTACAGCACATTCCAATTTGGATGCTAAATTTTTAATTATTAAAGTAAAATGCAGTCCTATTTATCCTATATAAAAAGCCCAGCGATTGAATGGCAGAACGACCAGAATGACTGCTCGGCCAGTCACTATGACATGCACAGACCACAAGGGGGCAGATGCTCAACGCAGGAGCTGCCCCCTGGTGGTTAGTGTGCTCCCACAGTGGAGCAGCTGCTCAGAGGGCAGGTCCACAGCTGCTCCCACAGGGGGACGATTCCCCACAGGCCACACCCCCCACCAGTGTATGAATCCTGTGCACCAGGCCTCTAGTATATACATAAAAGCCCAAGAGAATGAACGACCGAACGACCGATTAGTCGCTATGATGCACACTGACCACCAGGGGTCAGATGCTTAATGCAGGAGCTGCCCCCTGGTGGTCAGTGCACTCCCACAGTGGTAGCACCACTCAGCTAACCAACAGGCGCCAGATGCCAGGCTCACAGCTGGCAAGCGCAGCTGCAGCAGCGCGATCCTCTCCCACCTCCATGGCAGTACTACCAAGAAGTGGAGGCAGGTGCAGTGGGCTGGGATGAGCGGGAGCAGCGTGGCACCTGGCTGGGGCTCAGGCTCCTCCCTGGTCGCCTGCCACTTTGCACACTACTACATCCCTCAGGGGATGTCAGACTGCTGGGTTCAGCCTGATCCCCACTGGCCCCGCAGGCCTGAACCCAACAACCGGACATCCCCCTACGGATTCCGGATTGCGAGAGGGCACAGGCCAGGCTGAGGATCCTACCAGTGCATGAATCTGTGCACCGGACCTCTAGTAAAGTGATAAAGTTGCACTTAAGAGAAATTCATTGTATACTCTGTATTAGTTTACTGGGGCTTCCATTATAAAGTACCACAGACTGTGTGGCCTATACAACACAGAAATGTGTTTCCTCACAGGTCAGGATGCTAGGCATCCAACATCAAGATGTCAGCAGGGCTGGTGTCCCTCTGAGCTTGGAGATAGCTGTCTTCTCCCTGTGTCTTCATATGGCCCTCCCTCTGTGTGTGTCTGTGTTCTAATCTCCTCCTCTTTTTATTTTTTTAAAATGTATTTTTATTGATTTCAGAGAATAAGGGAGAGGGATAGAAAGACAGAAACATCAATGATGAGAGAGAATCATTGATAGGCTGCCTCCTGCACGCCCCCTACTAGGGATCGAGCCTGCAACCCAGACATGTGTCCTTGGCCAGAATCAAACCTGGGACCCTTCAGTCCACAGGCTGACACTCTATCCATTGAGCCAAACCGGCTAGGGCTCTAAGCTCCTCTTCTTATAAGGACAGCAGCCATACTGAATTAGGGTCTACCACTGTGATGTCATTCTAACTTAATTGCCTCCTTAAAAATCTTATCTCTAAATACAGTCACTCTAATATACTTGGGAAAAACTTTAATATATAAATTTGAGGGGAATGCATTTCAGCCTATAACACACTGCTTCAGCTTTTATATTGTAACTCAAATTAATTAAAATTAAATAAAGATTTAAATTTAGTTTATTATATTAGAAATTTCAAGTTAATATTTTCTTTGCTAAAAAAGCATTCTACATAGAAATATAATTTTAAACCATTGCCAAATTCTGAACACACAAACACAAACTCATATATATTTTTTGTCAACAGAAGATATTTATTATACATATTATTTCTTTATAAAATTCTCATGCTAGCTCAAAATGGTATTCTTGTAAGTCATTACTTTTGAAGAGCCAATGACCACTTTCGTGAGTTGAATATTTTCTTTTATAAATTTGTTATTAGGAAACATTCATTATATCCATTTTCAATGTTTTGTGTGACTGTTTTCCAATATTATTTTACTATACAAATTAAAATAAAAAATCATATTTTCTTTTCATGTTGTATTTATACTTGATGGCAGCTATAAAATATTTTTATTAACTTTTATATATTTTGTTATAGTTTCTCCATGTATTTCTATTAAATATTAAAAAGATACCTTGAAATTTAGCAATCACAGTAGATATTGGAGCTATATTGAAAAAACTTTGTCCCTTCATGCATAGGAAGCAATAGTACGAAATACTGAAGGGTAGTGGAATATGCCACCCCAAAATATGACTGTAGGAGTTTAGGATATACTACCCTTAAATATGCTACTTTGTATAACAGCATATTTGAAAAACAGCAAATACTGGCAGAAGCTTTCTCTGAACTCCCCTTATCTACCTAAGACAGACCCTCCATAAGGAACCCAGTTGTCCAAAATCTCCCTCCTTCCCCTCCAGGGAGTTTCACCAGCTAGGAAGATTGACTTTCATCTCTGAAAAGGGGACTGGAGGTTGACAACACACTCAAACTTTGTCAAAACTATTATACCCCCCATTTATTTTGCTAACTAAAGACCCATTCATTTTCCTACAAATCATTTACTCTCCCCTAAAAGGCCTACATCCCCCCCTTCCTTTCCCCGATTAAAATGGTATTAAATTTGGAACTCTTACCCACCTCAGAGAGTTAGTCAATTTTCTATATAAAGGATGAGGGATACATGTTAATAAACTTCTGTTTTATCAGCCAAGAATTCAGGAAAGAAAACCATCTTTCCTCCTCTCTGCCACCTTACTTAAAGAGTCACTTCCCTCCTTTAAACGATGTGTATCTAATAATCACCAGAAGCTGCATTATTCCCTTGTGCTCCAAGTCAGATATCTTTCCCATGCAATGAACACAAAAGCAAAGCATTTTCAACTCAATTACTTTCACTTTTCATCTTTCCTGTTCTTTTTCATTTGGCTACATGCTAATCAAAATACTGAATGGGTCTTAATGTTTAAGATCCAATAATACGAGTTGATTTTAGGAGTCTATCCAACACCACCCATAAATCTTTCATGGAAATGTAAAAGTAGGGCTGGCCACAGAGGTGCACAAAATAGGTGACCTACTTCACCTTTAATTGAGCTAGTTTGTGCAGAAGTTATCCAGCAGCTCCAAAAACATCTGAATATTTATTAGAAATACTTACGCCATTAGAAAATCAGCCTTATCAACTTTAAAGCACTTCAAAAAACACATATTGTAACTGATAAAGGAACACATAATTACCTGGTAGGAACTAGATCTGAGAGCAGGTGAGAACAATAGAAATTATATACAGAAGAAACTGGAAATGCCTGAATGTTTGTTATCCTCCTGCATATAAGCACATCAATTGCTCCTGCATAATTTTTGGAATAAAAATTCAGACCCCATTTAAATAATGATAGTATATTTTACAATTCAAAAAATATTTGTTTTCAGAAGTTGAAATGGACAGATAGCCAAAAGTAGCAACATAATATCCCATATTCAACATAAAAATCAGGAGACAATTGCTTTGCCAAACCCATGCTTATTTAACTTGTAGAATATACAGAATGTTTAATTTCGGTAATAATTAGGGAACAGCTATTACTACCTTCAACATTAATCAGCCATAATATTTTGAATGTAAACTCAAACAATGCTTATTTGTTTTTCTGAGGGAATTCATGTCATGAAGCTCAAACGACTTTCTCCTGAATGATTTAAAAATTCCAACATCTTCAATTCTTTAACAACCTTAATATCACACCACACTATAGTCTCATTTTAGAAGGGGGAAAAATACAACTTCAGAGTAATTAATGTCATGGTTGAAAATAAATCTCTAATAGTGAACATTGATGGTTTGATAGAATCAATTTGAATATTTAGATTAAATTTGAATGTATAATTGCTTAAGTTCATAAGTCTTACATACAAATTTTATGACTATCTAGCATAAAAACCTGACAGAACTATTATTCTTTGATTAAGAAGACAGAGAAATAAGCCAGTCAGAGAAAGATGAGTATCACATGATCTTACTCATATGTGGAATCTAATGAGTAAAATATACTGATAAACAAAATAGATCCAGGAACATAGAAGCATGAAACATACTGTTGAAACTCAGAGGGAAGGAAGGTAAGGGTGGATGGGTGGGAAGAGATCAACTAAAGAACTTGTATACATATATGCATAACCCATGGTCACTGCCAATAGGGTGGTGAAGACCTGGAGCGGGGGTTGGGGGTGTGCTAGAAGAGATCAATGGGGGTGGGGGGCAGGAAGGGAAGGGGACATATGTAATATTTTCAACAATAAAGATTTAAAAAATAATTAATTTTTTAAAAAGAATGAAAAGACAGTAAATCTTGCTCTAATAGTCAACGTCAATTACTAGAGATTGTATGGCAATCAATAATAAGTGCATACAATTGTTAAGAAAACATGTTATCTCTGGCCGGTTTGGCTCGATGGATAGAGCGTTGGCCTGCAGACCTAAAAGTCCCGGGTTTGATTCTGGCCAAGGGCATGTACCTTGGTTGCAGGCTCCTCCTCTGCCCTGGTCAGGGCACAAGCAGGAGGCAACCAATTGATGTGTTTCTCTCACATCAATATTTCTCTCTGTTTTTCCACTCTCTCTAAAAAATCAATGGAAAATATCCTCGGATGAGGATTTAAAAAAAATGTTAAAGTACAACTTTAAATAACTTATCTTGTGAACACCAAACCATTCACATCAAAATTAGTATACTAAATTGATAATCCAATTTGGAGAAAATTATGAGAAAGCTCAAATTTAATGCAAGACTAGTTAACCACCAGAATATAGACATAAGGGCAGGAAAAATTATTTAGAGTGTATGTTTGATCATTAATAACTCGTTATTGTTAAACATGAGGAGATATTTATATTAAGGTCCAATGTTTCAAATAGAGCCTGATAATCTTACTGTAACTATGAATTGCTGGAGAAATGCACATTTCCTCCAAACGTGCAGGTTAGGACCAAGTATATCTTTAAAACACTCATCTACTCATCCCAACCCCCGTATGAGTAATAAGTTGATTATCTTATAAAGAAAGCAGCATTGAATATAAATATAGATTGCTTAGGTTATTGCCATTAAGCAATAATGGCATTGAAACAGAAGAAAAATATCTAATCCAATACAAATTAATTGTGCAGTTAAGTACAACAAAACATAGCCTCTCTTTTTCATGAAAGTCAATATACTCAGTTTCTACTAATTTGTCATAATTTTAAAATGGAAATAACTGTGTCTAATAGAGATAAAGAAATTCACATAGATAAAAATAAAACTGTTCCCTTACAATATATGATAAGTTGAGGGGGAGAAATGGTATAGAAAAAGCACCACAACAAAACTTCTATAAATGTGAAAACACCTTAAACATTAATGGATAAATTCTAAGCACTTAGAATTAAGATTGATGATATTATTGTTAATGTTAGGCATCTAAACTTTCTACAAGTAAGTCAAACTTAGATACCAAAATATAAAGAATGGTTTAATAAAATTATTGTTGTCATATAAATTTGTTTTAAAATATTAATATATAAAAAGAAAATTCAGCCATAATAGTAAAAGATAAGGGATAAGTAATGCATTTCATATTTGCATAAAATAAAAATTATCTTTAAGAAATAAAATATTAACTTTATATGTTTGAAAATTTTATATAACAAAATAACAATATACTATCTAAAGTTTTTCTCTTTAGAAAATTTCCTTTAATATCATTTTAACTAGGCCACTTTAAATATATTTTATTTAGTGTTTACACTAAACAGTTATCAATCAAAATTAATGAAATCCAGATTTGCATATTCATAAATATTAGGGATTATGCTGCAAAAATATTCTGAATTTCTTCCCCTTCTAGTTTTAGTATTTGCTCTTTATTGATTTGCCCTCCTGTCCTAGAGAACCAATTCCAACATATCTACTCTTTTTTTTAACAGTATAATGTAAGCATCATTATAAACAAACAAAATCTCCTTATAACACTTTTAAAGTACTTCACCAAATGCAACTGCAGTGAAGACAATAACTACAATATTTATGAAGATGATTGTGATGATAATTATGAAAGTTTAAAGTTATGGAGTGTTTATTATGTTCCAAGCACCATGCTAAATGATTATCATTCATTATCCATTATCCACAATAGACCTATAAAATGACCAGAGTTTGAATATGTTAAGTAACTTGCTAAACTGATGACTTTCAAGAAGTTGAGGCTTCATGAAGCCTTGTTAGAACCTAGTAATGCCATCCGACAATATTTTACACTAACATATACATAAATTTAATTCTCCACTAGGGAAACTTAAAAAAATAGGCCCAAGGACATTTTGAATGGAAGTCCTATTTGGTTTTCTAACAACCTATGAGAACAAAGTAAAAAACATTTCTAAATATGCCATGTTACCAATGTGTTATGTTAAATATATTAGAGTAGAAAATATTAACTATATAAATTCAAAGCATGTTACCTAAAAATAGTCATAAGCTGATCTTATTTTCCTAATATTTTCTTCATTGGGTCAATTTAGGCCTATCTAATAATTAATTTTCAATAAATTTATTAGTCTAGGAATGTGCAGAGTATTTTAACTAACCTGATGAGTTTCAATGAATATTTAAATGTCTAACTTCATTATATTTGAATTAATAACATCACCCATATACTTTATTGGGCCATAAACTGTATGACTGAAATTGTTTCTGGCTAGTGCTAGCTTCACAAGCACTTAATTGACTTTCTTTGAGCTTCCAAATATGGCATCTCAATATGAAATCAATAGCAAAAACTGGTTCCCTGACAGTTGTCCTTAACTTTCTATATAACTTCTTCACCTTCACACATTAAACAAACTAGAATCAATATATGTATGTTTTTTATTATTATCATTGACTGAGATTATTAAGCCATATAAAACTTGTAATTTCATTCCTTGATGAAAGGACTTACTTTCATAGGTTTTCAACCTTACCCACCTGAAGATGTACACAAAATTTTATGACTGTATGTGAGATTTTGATGTAAAATTTCAGTATTTTAAAGAATATCCAATAACAAAAGTGATGGGGGAAGATATATTGTACAACAAAATGTAAATCAGTGTTTGAAAAATAATTAAATATTAAAAGATAATAACATTTAATATTATTTTCTTATAGAAACAAAATAAAAATCCATTATATTTAGTTTAAATTCCTTAAAACATTGACCCTCCATTACAGTTAATTTCTCAAAAACTCCAAACACAAATTAAATTTTCTCTTTGATAAAACTGTCAAAATATTAAAGATTATAGTGTATTCTACCTACAGATTATATTTTTCTGTGTAATACTGTGAAGATTTTTAGAGAAGTTTCAAGTTCATAACCTTCTGTTGGTAACCACTTTCTCCCACTCATTTATCTTTCTAGTACTGCTCCTTTTCTTTTATGCATGTATAATTAAATGTGAATTTATTTTTAATTGGAAATTATTTAAAATGTGCCTTTATGAATTTAAATATTGGACTAATAGAATGGGGAAAGTTATCAGATTGATTTTGGTCAAATTTTGGGAATCAGAGTGGCAAATCTTTGGCTAACCCTGACATTTCTAAGATTGCTGTATATCTCCAATCACTTATCCAACTGTTATCTGCTCTTAGAAATGGTAACACAGCCAATTTATCTGGAAGACTTTACTTTCAAATTATGGGGAAAAATATTCCTCAACTTAAATATATGAAAGAGATGGTTCTGAGTTATAAAAAAGTAAATCCTCTGCTGACATGTTAATGGCTTTTTAAAAAAATGTCAATTATACCCAGAAGCAAATTATTATACAAGGGACAGAATCAGTGTTCAAAGGAAGATACTTAGATTTTATGTCAAAGATCATGAACTACAACAAAACATAAATAAAAAGGAAACTTATGATAAAACCATTGTAGCATTACAGTGATTTTTAAGAACAAAATGAGTTTTCAAAAAGACATTTAATTTCATGAACAACAGTCATATTAACCTTTACTTCTTTTATAATGAGAACTTTAATTCTGGATCAGACATATTATTTTTCATCCTCAAAATGATTCTATCCAAGCTGAGTGTACATTTAAAATTGAATGTACTGTTATCACTGTTTTCTTTTGAGAATAGGGGTTGGTTTTTGTAGAAATAAAGTAAAATAAAACATCATTTTAAAGTCTTACAATATTTATATTAACTTTATAGATGCTATCATCTAATTTTTTCTAAAAGTAAACAAAGAAATAGATCTACTAGGATAACTGTTAATAAGCAATTGACTAGAAGAAATTTCAGAAGAGCTACAAATTTCAGATATGACTGAAATTGATCCACTTTGGTCAAAGCTTCTCAGGATGAAGGCCGTTTCTAAAGTTTTTAAGGATTTGAAACAGTGAATAGTAACATGGTAAAATCCTAGGAGACAAGGTCTTTGTGAATATCTACATTTCCTGTGAGTAAAGCAATCATGTACCTTATGAATAAGATTTAAATCCTCAGACCTTGAGAGGCCTACAAAAGGAGTCTATTTTCACTAATTCTAGCTCTCCATAAAGCTAGACAGATTGGTGGCCTCTTCTCAAAGCTACAAGACCAGTTCATGAATTTGCTACACTAAACGAATAACCATACAGAAGAATCACAGAATCTCAGTGCTAACAGGAACCTTACAGACCTCCAAATTCCAAACCTCTGTAGAATGAGGAAGTGAATCCCGATCCCACTATTAACAGGATTTGGCACTTACCCAACTTCCAAGTTTTCTAATTCAATATTGTGTAGTATTATTGATTTTAAACATGTTAAATAATAATTTCATACATAGACTCTTCCTCATTTCTACATAAGGTATACTAACTTCATTCTTCTTTATTTTACAACTAGAGACCCGGTGCATGGATTTGTGTACTGGTAGGGTCCCTCGGCCTGGCCTGAAGGGATCAGGCCAAAACTGGATCTCCAACATCCCCGTATGGTTCCCAAATTGCAAGAGGGTGGTTCTCGGGTGACGTACCCTGGAATCAGGCTCCCTCCTCTCTGGTTCCAGTGCATCACCCGAGAACCACAGCTGCCAAGTCCCCGCAGCTTGGTAGCTCCTGCATTGAGAGTCTGCCCCCTGGTGGTCAGTGCATGTCATAGCTACTGGTCGGAGCATCTGCCCCCTGGTGGTCATTGCGCATCATAGCTACCGGTCAGATGGTCAAATGGTTGGATGGTTGCTTAGGCTTTTATATATGTATATAGATTGTACTACTTTATTTCTTGTCCAACCCCCAACCAGAAGAATAAACTTTTCATAGAAAATTGATAACCCAAGTTTTGAACAATGCTAATTATGGAATCAGTGAGCAGTAGATCAAGGTAAGGAAGAAGAATACAAAAATAGTAAAGAATACAATAATTTTATATTAGAACCAATGTAATCTCTCTCCTTACTTTCTAAACTTGTGTTAACATTTTCTTACTTGTTTAAAGATGATACTTTAGATTTTATTTCTCAGAGATTGGCATTTTCTTGTATTTTAAAAATATTTCAATGTTATAATAATATAAGTCAAGTAGTTGGTTCCCAGAATTAATAAATAGCCATTTTACTTACAGTTTGATCTCCTTAATATTTATATTTCTACCATTTATGTAATTCAAGTATATAAAAGTATTGCTTGGCAGTCATTTATATTTGATTGAAATGTGAAATATGCAGATTGGGAAAAGGTTGAATTAGGACATACATTTATCACATTTTTACTTCAGCACGACAATAAATCTCTGCATTAGGTGAAACCAGCCATGTAACTATCTGCTTCTTTTAAGTGGGAAGATATCATAAAATCTAATTTATTTTGTGAAAGTCTTGTATGAGATGAAAACAAGCAACAACCAAAATGACAAAATGTCTAAACATCACCCATTCAAGGTCAACTACAAAGAAAACATTGAAGACTAATAACATTTTCACATAAATGGTATATTTCCACAGCAAATCTTTATAGTTTAGGATTCTAATTTTTCCATTTCTCTTCACAATGGCCATGCACGACTGGTAGTCATATATTTTTAGCCACTTACTCTGACAAGGGAGAAGCTAATGAATACAGAGGTTGAGTTGCTTACTGAAGGTCACTTTAGCAGCCGTTCAGTTCGGGAGAGACCTGGATTCTCTCCCCAACCTTAGGTGATTGCTTGAGATTCAATTTGTGTCACATATTCCCCTTAGGAAGACTCGGATTAGGATCACACTTCAGGTTAAACCACTACAAGTTATGCTTTAAGTTTAGTAGTTCCTCATCCAGAGAAATCAGACAGAGAAAAGAAAGAACAATCTCAGGGGCCAGACCAAAGACTCAAGCCAGTTGATATATTGGCCACATCACAAATCACATATCATAAATCAAGGTTTACTCCTCTACTTCATTTCAACATTCCTGTAATAGGATAAATATTTCTAGTAATATAAGCGACAATCAAAACGTAACTCACAAGTATTAGAATCAAAGCGGAAACTCTGGTTCATTTCATTTCAAAAGCCATTTTTGATCAATTTTACTAGTCCCCCTGGGGACTTTGGGAGACTGCATAAAACGTGCCTCAGAGGGGAGGGGCTGATGTGAGGAGCCACCTCGTGTCAAGTTTGCACACCTCATGTCAAGGTTGCACAGCATCCTATCGCTAGCACCTGCAATTCTTTGCGGAGAGCTTTGTCTTACTAGAGGAGCATGCTCAGACCAAAGAAAGTAGGAAGTGCCAGGGATGTTAAGGTAGCTGGGCTCAGCCGAATAGTAGCTGATGTATAAACACCACAGCTTTCTTCCTGATGTAGAGGGGATGGGCAATCCGTTGTAGTAATAGGAACCTGAATACTTCGGGTCTAATGCAGCTGCTACTGCAGTCAGCATGAAGAAGTCACAATACCTGGCCAGAAGTCAGAGGTAAGTGAGTATTTTGATAGCAGGCATTTCGTGACACATTGCTATAGGAAGCTTCATAGAAAGGATGATTCTGTAAGGAAGGTTTACTAGTGAAATTTTCAACACTGGAGTTGAAATTGCAAGCCATTTTAGGTAAGAGAAAAGAATAAGGAAAAATTCATTGAGACCAGAATAATAATTTTTTAGAAGAATTGACCCAATTAAAGAAAATAAGCTTCTTGGGAAGTATTCAGAGATAAGGTTGAATAGATAATAAGGAATCTGGGAATAAATAGTAAGTTGAAGATTTTGGATTTAATAATAAACCTTATATAATGGATTTAGAATCTAGATTCAGGAAGCTCTACCCAGAAGTGTATGCTTCAAGATCAATCTAACACCCATTTAGGCAGAAAGGGATCCATAATCAAATCACATCTAAAATATATTTTCATTTGCTGTGCTATTTTTAATAAATAGAAAGTAAATACCATAAGTATGGAAAATAAAATCTGCCTGCACAGTGACTTATTCTTGGTAAGTAATAGCACTTTAAGAAATGAGAGCATTTATCTCAGTATTACATAATGAAGACATAAGGTAGCCAGGAAGATGACACTAAATCATAAACAACAATGTCCACCATTTCAATGGACAGATACTTCCTGTTGAATAAATGGAGACTGTCAGGAAAGGTCTGGGTGTATAAGAAGATGACCCTAAACAGAACCAAAGAGTAAGGTAGTTGCTTTTCTATTGATAGTGCCAGTAGTGACCTGATTTCTCTATCAGATTCTGGAAATCAGTAGAAATGAAGACCATTTTTTAAAAGGGGCAAAACCAAGGAGTTCTGCAGATTTATCATTTAAAACAAATGCAATTGATACATGTTTACAGAAGACTTTTAAAAAATTGACTGACAGAAAATTTTCAGTCATTCTATAACTTGTTACTATAATTTTATTTTCTCAGCATTTCCTCCCATTCATTGACTGATTCACAAACAGTTCATTTCGAAACTCATCATTTAATGTGAGATGTTAAAATGATATACTGAACAATGCTTCTATTAAAACTAAAATGCATCTGGCTTTGATTGCTATATGACATCTAATAATTTTCATTTCAAGTCAAATTTTCAAATATAAGAAAAATAATTACAATGGGATTATAAAATGTGTTTTAATGAACAAATGAGTGTGGTCCCAGATATAATTCAGAATACACAATCTACCTCATGTTGTTGTTTTTATTTGGGGCACAAATCCTTTGCATAAGGCCAATTCCAGCAGAGCAATGATAATAATTAATCTGACACTATAGTTTTATTTCCTGTTTTTGATGAAGCTCACTACATGAATGAATGCATAACTGCCATAAAAATATAATGAATTATATATACCCAGCTGAAATAATGGGTTAGATATTGAAAACATCACAGGCAAAACATTACACTTAACAGTGTCTCAAACAGACAACTGCATGAAACAAAACAATTCTTATGACTTTAAAGGTGTCAGAACACAAAAAATAAAGAAAACTTGAAAAGAAATTTAATTATAATTGAGTGAATTATTACACATAAAATTGGATACCACAGATTTTTTTAGTTTCTAAGTTTCTTAAATTTTATATATGAATAGTTATTAAAATGTAAAATCACTCATGCAATTATGTTATATAATCATGTTATTATGCAATTATGTTTTCTAACTATAACTATTATGACAAAACAAGTTGATAGACTAGTGACAGTGATCAGACATGACTAATTATGGTTTATGTCACTATTTTCAAAGTAAAGGCCAAATTGGTTCCTCCTTTCAAAAGCACGAGCATATTTTTTACCAGCATAGCTATTAGAATATTTCCTAAAATATCTCATCATAAAACATCTATAACCTTTATTGTGCACTATTATAAAAGGAAGTACTATTACTTCACCTTGAAATGCTCATAATTAAACACACATACATGCTATGACTTTGAGTCCCCAAAATATAGTTGTAGAATAGGTAATAATTCAGAGATACCTGTCTGGCCTGATTGGTGTTCTCCCCATCACTTTCTGATGCATTCTCCATTTAGATCCAATATATCTACAGTATCAGTATCATATATAAAAGATAACATTGTATACATTTTCCATTTACTTATGAATCTTATGTATATAGCAATTGCTTTTAATACAATTAATCAATGTAACAGAGTGAATGAACTATTAGGTGTGCCAAATAATATCAATGCTTTTTCAGGGAATGGTATAGAATAATTGACAAAAGACCTAGATGTTAGC
Source organism: Myotis lucifugus (assembly GCF_000147115.1). Classification (NCBI taxonomy): domain Eukaryota; kingdom Metazoa; phylum Chordata; class Mammalia; order Chiroptera; family Vespertilionidae; genus Myotis; species Myotis lucifugus. Next base: position 7,121,657 of record NW_005871063.1, on the reverse strand, counting down.
CTTGGTCCTAAACATACTAGGAGTACTAAATTGGGCAATTCAATTTAAGTTTTAACCTGTAAAATGACCTTGAAAAAAAATATCTACACTAATAAAAAAGAAACATGGTAATTAGCATACAACCACTACCCTTCCCATTGGCTAATCAGCATATCCTTATGCAAATTAACTGTCAGCCAAGATGGAGGCTGGCAGCCATGCACTGAAGCGAGCAGGGAGGCTTGCTTGCTCCAGTGATGGCGAACTCAAACGTTCCCCGCCTCACTTGCCGGCCTCTCAGCTGCAACTCTAAGCAACTATGTACTATGTTGCAAATAAGAAGCTAAACAAAACCCCAGAAACCGGCTTTCATTCAGCCAGGCTTCAGCCAGCCGGACCGCAACATTGTATCGATGTTTTCAGCAGCAAGGCTTCAGAACTAAAGCTGGCCCAGAATAAAAAAAAAAAAAAAAAGAAAAAGAAAAAAAGGAGCGGTTGGGTGCTTCAGTCACCCGCTTCCGGAAAACAGCCCTCAGCCCCTCACGCAGACTGGCCAGGCACCCCAGTGGGGACCCCCACCCTGATCCAGAACACCCTTCAGGGCAAACCAGCAGTCCCTACCCATGCACCAGGCCTCTATCCTATATAGTAAAAGGGTAATATGCCTCCCAGCACTGGGATCAGCGTGACAGGGGGCAGTGCCCAAACCCCCTGATCAGCCCTGCTCTGTGCCTGATAGGGGGGAGCTCCCCAATCCCCTGATCGCCAGGCGGCTCTGTGTGTGACAGGGGGCGGGGCCACAACCTTCCTATCCGCCCTGCTCTGTTCTTGACAGGGGAAGGCGCCCCAACCCCCTGATCAGCCCTGCTCTGTGCCTGATAGGGGGGAGCTCCCCAATCCCCTGATTGCCCTGCGGCTCTGTGTTTGACAGGGTGTGGCGCACCAACCCCCTGATCGGCCCTGCTCTGTGTGTGACAGGGTGCGGCGCCCCAACCCCCCACCCCCCACGGGCCCTGCTCTGTGTGTAACAGGGTAGAGCCATAACCTCTCCATCGGCCCTGCCCTGAGTGTGACAGTGGCGGCGCCCCAACCCCCTGATTGGCCCTGCTCTGTGGGTGATAGAGGGTGGCGCCCCAAACCCCCTCCACGGGCCTTGCTCTGTGTGTGACAGGGTAGAGCCATAACCTCCCCATTGGCCCTGCCCTGAGTGTGACAGGGGGCAGCACCACAACCCCCTGATTGGCCCTGCTCTGTGTGTGACAGGGGGCAGTGCCCCAACCCCCTGATTGGCCCTGCTCTGTGAGTGACAGGGGGCAGCGCCCCAACCCCCTGATCGGCCCTGCTCTGTACCTAACAGGGGGTGGCACTGCAACCTCCCCATCGACCCTGCCTTGAGTATGACAGGGGGCGGTGCCCCATTCCCCCAATCGGCCCTACCCTGAGCGTGACTGAGGGTGGCATTGCAACCTCCCGATCCGCCCTGCTCTGTACATGATGGGGCGGCACCCCAACTCCCCAATTGGCCCTGCTCTGAGCCTGACCAGGGGCTGCACCTAGAGATTGGGCCTGCCCTCTGCCACCCGGGAGCAGGCCTAAGCAAGCAGGTCGTTATCTCCCGAGGGGTCCCAGACTGCGAGAGGGCACAGGCCGGGCTGGGGGACCCCCCCCCCACCCCGAGTGCACAAATTTTTGTGCACCGGGCTTCTAGTAAATATATATATTCTTCACATACTGTAATACATAGTTAAATTAATAGAAGATATTTAAAATACCATTCCATCTCATAGCTCAATAATTCAGGATTTTACTTGGGCCATCATCAGCAGAAGTCACATAGGGATTTGTGATTGCCTATGTACCAATTATCTGGTTTTTCCTTATGGCCAGAGGGATACTCCTATGAGGAAGTTTAATAATCTCTTACAGCATATCCCCCTATGCATGCTCCCACTCTTTATAGCCAAATGAAGTATAAAATAACCTAATAAAGTCATTCATTCATTTATTTATTCACTCATTCAACCTTAATACTAATTTTTGTAATAGGTCAGTCATTGTGCTAAGCTCAATGAAAACTAAAAGAAAATAGTTATGGATTCTTGTGTAAAATAAATTGAGAATTCATTTGGATCAGTGTCAGTGAAGGTAGAAAACAGAATTCACTCCAAATAGTTAAGATGAAGAAAGTTTTTAAAAGGAGCTACTTATAAAGTTGTGACCAAGGTCAAACAAATACATGAGGGATGGTAAAAAGCTCTTGTCACCCACAAGTATAAAAGAACAAGGTCGGGGGTGGGGGGTGGGCACGGTGAAGAGAACTATCATAACTCAGTGAGAATTGGAACCTTCTTGAGGAGGAATCACATAGCATGAGTTAGCAGTGGGGAGACTAACTGGTAACTCACATAGCTAGGAGTTGAGGGGGAAGTCAGGAGCAGAAAACAAATAACTCAACATTCTTTTATCTCTTAACTTCACTCTCCCATTAGCCAAGTCCAACCACCAGCCATCAGGAGAACCTGGGTAATGCAACCAGAGATCAGCCTCTGTGGATTTGGAGGCAAAACAGGGAAGGGTGGGGAGATGTTGCGGTGAATTGTAGATTAAGAATATTCAGCAGAGCCCTAGTTGGTTTGGCTCAGTGGATAGAGCATTGACCTGAGGACAAAAGGGTCCCAGGTTTGACTCCGGTCAAGGGAACATGCCAGGGTTACATGCTCAACCCCCAGTAGGGAGCTTGCAAGAGGCAGCCAATCAAGGATTCTCTCTCATCATTGATGTTTCTCTCTCTCTCTCTCTCTCTCTCTCTCTCTCTCTCTCTCTCTCTCTTTCTCTCTCTCTCTCCGTTCCTTTCTCTGAAATCAATAAAAACATTTAAAAAAGAACCCAACCTCCAAATGAAAAGATAACCCACTGTATGGGAGAATATATTTGCTAATGATACATCCGATAAGGGGTTAATTTCCAAAATACATAAAGTATTCATAAAACTCAACAAAAATAAGACAAGAAACCCAATTAAAAAATGGGCAGAGGACCTAAATAGACACTTCTCCAAACAGGACATACAAAATGGCAAGAGACATGAAAATGTTATCTTTCAATTGAGTAGAAGTATAGCTTTGTTCCTTGAAGAAGGCTTTCTCCCTTGGAAACTAGGATCAATGGCAGGAATGGGAAGACAAAAATTTACTAAGTGAACTATTATAGGCATAAAGAAAGAACATGTGCCATTTCTATCTCTTTGGTTCTTAGATATAAATTCTGGCTCTTGGTCACTAGTTGAAAGTGTATATTATCTCTTGTAGAACAGTCCCCAGCTTCCCAAGGTACACGCATAAACCAGCTGCACTCATAATCCTCCCAGAGTCACTGTAAATCAGCCTTCAGCACGTGATTCTCTGTCATATGACTACCTGGCAGATGTGCTTATACCACCGTATGAGTCTTCAGGAGAGCCCTTTCTTCCTCTGAGCCTCTCAATAAACTAATCTGAGGTTCACAATCAAATGTGACAAATGTGGCTTCCAAAATCCAAAGATATCCACCAGGCATAATGCATCATTTTATATGAGAAAATGAAGGTGGAGAAATTTGTATTTCATTTCAGAGGGAATACTGCAACATGGCCTAAACTATTGTACTCCAAGAAATTTCACCCATGTGGAAGGCCTTTGTGGGGTTGCTGATATCTCACTGCGTGGTATGTATGCTTTTTACAAAAATATCTAGGAACATGTAACTCCTATCTCATGGGGCATAATTAGCATTATTTCATCCATATCTTCTATAAAAAAGGACAATAACAATGTTCTGGTAATATCGAAACATTTGTGTTTGCTCTAAGTTATGAAAGAAAGGAGGAGACATACTCTTGAATTAAGACAATGAAGATGTGTTGCTCTCAAGGCCAGTTGAAAGAGCATTTTTCTGGATTATCTGTATTTAAAATTGAGGGGTTAAATGCCCATCTAATTTATTATAAACTAAACAAGAACACTTAGAAAGTAAAAGGGAGTACTTTTAGTAATATCGGCAGAACCAGTCATAAAATAGAACTGTCTGAGGCAAACTGGATTACATGGTCCTGACTTACAAGATTTTATATAAAATTTCTCTTCAGTTCTGATCCTTCTCTAGCAATTAGAATGATTGCGTTAAAATATTGTGTTTCACATCATTAGAATATATTTTGATATTGGAAGGTGTTTTTTTAATTTTCAAGCTGTTTCATATCATAAACAATAGTTGAAAATAATTTTATAAAATATTTGTTTTTGATCAATAAATGACCAAGCCACTATTTTCTTGATTTTGTGGTTATATCAGAAATGTGATAAATATAAAACTGTAGTAAAAGTAAGCATTAATCCATCTTTGCATATTAATTGTCATGTTAGTGATGTGCAGATGTTTGCACAGGCATAATAGTTCTGGTTTCTTTTGATAACCCCCCCAATTTTACAATTCATTATTCTTTCAGCTCTCCTGCTACATAAATGTACTATAGAACTTTGGTGGTATTACAATTGACTTCCACATACTTCCCATGTATATTAGGAAGTGTTTCATTGAAATTCAGACCAAAACAGAATGCAATCTACTTCTGTTTAATAATAAGGGATCATCTGGCTTTAGCTTGGTTCCTGTGACAGAGCTTAATAAAACATTTGATGAAATCTTGATTAGGCCACACAAAGCATGATATTTGAGAAACATCAAGTGTGATTTGAGTTTTTATATAACTCTAACCCTAATGTCCCTTGTGCTGAATGCAATAATCAGTTTAAAAGTATGTACACTAATGATGTGCTTGTCATGAAAACAGAGCATACAATTCCTTCATCAGTGTGACAGGGAAGTATGATTGATTTAATTCAATGCTGATTTCTAAATATTTTTGTGATGAAATGTGTTTGAAAGCTCTGATATATTTGAAATGCTTTTTTTGTGTCCAATTTGTATAGTCCATGGATGATAAGCAAGGTTTTACCCTCAGTGGCTTTGTTTTTCTTTATTTTCAGTTTGAGAAGTTTTAAAGACAAATGGATAATTGGATGCACAGAGATGAAGCCAGTCTTTTTTGCAAAAAGTAGTAAACTCAATGCTTATCTGCACTCTAAAAAACTTGATTTCTTCTTCTACTAGTAACAGAGTCACTTACAGCTGAGATTTTAGTTACAAAGAATAACCTTGCCTCAAAAGATTTATATATCTTTGTTTCCTTTCAATTATATTTTTAAAAAATGACAGTCTTTGAGTATGTGTGAGCATGCTTGTAGGTGTGTGGGTGGTTGGGTTTGTAGTGAAGGGATATGTAAGAGAGTGAGTGGGAGTGAATGTATATTTGTTGGGAGAGGAGTGTGTGTTCATGTTAGATTGACTGGGATACAGTGATCAGTGGGACTAATCAGTACTTAATGAACTCACAAAACTAATGAGAATTTTTTATTTATAGAATATCTTTTTTAAAATATGCTCAATGAGATTTTTGTAATATTATATAAGAAGTATTTTCCACTGAATAATAAAGTCAGTCATGTTCAGAGAAAGAACAGCTATTCTACCAGGCTTTATATTTTGACAAGTTATAGTTTTAATTATCTATATATATAAAAGCCTAATATGCAAAGTGTCCCCTCGGGAGTTCAACCAGGAGACTGGGAGTTCAATCGCTCACTATGATGTGTGCTGACCACCAGGGGGTGGCACAGAACAAATGAAGGCTTCTGCCGGCAGCTGGCAACTGGGGAAGGGAGGCCCCGGCGGGCAGCTGACAGCCACTAGGGACCCTACCTGTGCACGAGTTTCATGCACTGGGCCTCTAGTCCTATTAATAAAAGCCTATGTGGTCACCATGCCCTCACGCCATGATGCCCTCATGCTGCAACGAGTTATCACCAGGAGGCTGTGTGTGCAGTGGGCGTGTGCGGGTGAGCCGGGCTACATGCACATAGGGTGGGCAGGGGCTTGATGCTGTGTGTGGGGCATGGAGGTGGGTCCCGCGGCTCCATGCGGCGAGGATTAGGGGTCCCACATCTCCGCACAGCGCAGAGGTGGGACCCCTGGCTCCAGCCTACCTCTTTGGGGCAATCCATCATGCCCCAGATGGGTGGGCAGTGCCTACCTCTTTGGGCCGATCAATCGTGGGGCTCCCGCACTGTGAGAGGACACAGGCCAGGCTGGGGGACCCCCCCCACCAAGTGCACAAATTTCATGCACTGGGCCTCTAGTAGCTTAATAATTATTTGAGAATAAATTGCACTCATAAAAATTCTTTCAAAGTGTAACTACAATGTGACAAAAATATGCCATGAAAGATCTGGGATTTCTTTCTAGTGCTTTGTACTCAAACAGCTCTTAAACATTTAAAACATTATAGAAAAATATCATTAATTTAGTGTCATAAAATAGGAAAGAAGTAAAACATTATAGAAAAATATCATTAATTTAGTGTCATAAAATAGGAAAGAAGTAACTAGTTTTAGGTCAGATATGCTTTATCAAGAAATAAAATAAAATAAAATAAAATAAAATAAAATAAAATAAAATAAAATAAAATACTGTACATAGTGGGTAAAACCCTTTTATGGGAGTAGATGTGGACCCTGAAAATGAACAATCAAGAGGGAAAGAGTCATAGGCCCACATGGAAATACACGTACCACTGATGGCAGATCATGTTAAGCTGGCACTCAATATTTGTCCACAAAAGTTTATATTCAAATTGATAACTTTTAATTTGAATTAGCATTATTCATTTATCATAAATAGTAACGTATTTTTTTTTACTTGAAGGATGAGTTTTAACTTACTGTTTTCCCCAATGCAATATCCAGGTTGAAAAATTATAATTTTCTCTCCTGATATTATACATATTTGAAAGCACTGTACATTTTCTCTATCTATTTTGTCAAAACACACAAATGGCATTTCTCATTCAATTTGCTTTAGAAAAGTACCTTTCATTTCTGTTTCAGATGCCTCTTTGGAATAACTAGAATGGTCCCTCCCTTCATGCACACATGCACACAGGCCCATTTTTTTTCAAGAAAACAATCCCAGATTTAACTCCCATATTTGATTAAAATCTCATTGGATATTTTCTAGAGTTGCCATAAATGAAAGAGACAGAAACTTCAGTTTATTTATACAGTTTTATAAATGACTGGCATCTTTACAACATACTATGTGCAGGAGCACTAGATACCTCTCCATTTATTCAGATTTTTGTTTATGTTTTTCAGCAAGGTTTTATAGTTATCCTCATTTAGGTTCTGCACATTTATTGTTAGCTTTCCTTATATTTTATATGAGTTTTGCTGCTATTGTGAATAGAAAACTTCCATTCATTCATTTTTAGTGTTGATTATGTTTATTGTGTTGTAGAACTCTTACATTTGTGTTTCATTTGTTTGTTTAGTTGGTTGGTTGACTTTATGTTCAGCTACCTTACATTGTTATTTTATTTTATTAGAACTGGATTTTTAAAATTTTATTTCCTGCCATTGCCAGTGTTGCTCGGTGGTTAGAGCATCTGTCCTCACACTGAAGGGTCGTGGGTTTGATTCCTAGTCAGAGCACATACTTGGGTCACCTGTTCAATCTTCAGCTTGGTTGGGGCACCTATGGGAGGCAACTAATCAATGTGTCTCCCTCACATGGATGTATATCTCTCTCTCCCTCTCTCCCTCCCTTCCAACATCCCTCCCAATCTCTCTAAAAGTCAATGGAAAAAATATCCTTGGGTTAGGATTAACCAAAATAAATTATTTCCTTACACTTCAATAATTTTAGCAAATAATTATCATTACATATACAGATGAACACCTTTTTTAAAAAGTAAGTGATAGATAGAACTTAGACTAGTTTTCTGGTTCCAAATACAAATATTTACATAATAAAATTCTGTCTCTTAGCAAGACAAGATAGTATAGAATAATTTCCTTTTATTAAAACAGTTTCCAATCCAAGAAAAGCTAGTTTCTGTCCAAGGAAAAGCTGGTTTTGCCAGAGCTATGAAAATTGGGTTTAAGCATCACTAGAGAACTTAGCTGGTACTCAGCTGGTACTCAAAGGGAATCTGTAGTGGATGGTGTGTTTCAACAGTGTGTCCCCCCATCAAGCATAGCACTCATTTTCCCATCTACTTCAAGTGTTAGTTGCTCAAAACTCACAGCTGAATCACTCTCCAGGAGCTGGCCTCACTAAAGGAAATGGTTTTCTTATTTATGTTCCCAACCTAAAGGAAACCAGCATTCCATAGCTGGTCACTGTAGGAACCCCATAGTCCTATAGGCTGGGATTCCTTACCTAATTTAGGAAAATGCTAGAAGAGCATTCCAGATCCAAAGCTCCTTAAAGAATTGGCTGAAGTCTCTGTTGTATCTGCCATGTAGTTCAACTTCTTCCTCTGCTCCATGTAAAATACTTTACTTACTGAATATGTATCTGAGAAGCTCAAGATAACTGCTAACTTACTGTAATGAAATATGCTGGCATGAAAACCTTAATGTAGATATTTCTGAAATACTAGACAGTAAGAATCAGTAATTTTGTGACTTCCATGAAGAATCCATTTAGAGATGGTGTATACCCTTGTATATACCCACTAATGCAGAGATGAAATACCCACTAGTATATTAAAATATTCATTTGAGTTCTGCCAAAACTGAAAGAGGTTATTGTTTTTATTGGCTATGCAGACATGCTTCTAGATAATTTCAGGAAATCTAAAAATTTCAAAATATTTCACTGATTATTCAGATTCAAAATAAATAATGTGCTTGCAATATGGATAGAATTGTGTCCTTCAAAATTTGTAAGTTGAAAGCCAAAATCACAATGTGATGATAATATTTGTAGATGGGGCCTTGAGGAATAATTAGGTTTAGATGAGGTCATAATGAGATTGTACCCTTATAAGAAGGGACATGGGGGGCAGGGAGAGATCAACCAAAGGACTTGTATGCATGCATATAAGCCTAACCAATGGACACAGACACCAGGGTGGTAAGGGCATGAGTGGGGGGATGGGGGGCAATGGGAGGATAAGGACACATATGTAATACCTTAGTCAAGAAAGAAAAATAAAAAAATAAAAAAATAAAGCTTGATGTCTCTATTTTTCTTTATAGAAGGGAAGGCCATGTACTTCTGGACGTGGAGATTGTTGTGAGCTCAAGGAAAAATCAGTCAGATAATGTATATCTTTCCTTATCTAAGGTTTGTCTTGTTGCACAGGAATCAGATTATGAAAGTCACCAAAGCCCTTAAAGAGTATCTTACCCATAGAGCAACAAGACAACATTAAATACATAGTCACTATAAAATTTTCAATAAGAATAATCCACTATATCTTTCATGATTAATTTAAATAAAATATCTCATTATTACTCAAAAAATATAATTTGAAATGGGAATTTTTTTCTTTCTAATATTCTTACTTCTACCATGTCTTACCTCTTAAATCTGCTTCAAGCGGCATGCTTTTATCAAGAGTCTAAATATTATATCATATTGATAGATATTATATGAATACTAGTGGCCCGGTGCATGAAATTCGTGCACAGAGGAGGTGTTCCCTCAACCCAGCCTGCTCCCTCTCCAATCAGGGATCCCTCTAGGGATGTCCGACGTCCTCTCGCAATCTGGGACCGCTGGCTCCTAACCACTCACCTGCCTGCCTCCCTGATTGCCCCTAACCCCTCTGCCTGCCTGCCTGATCACCACTAACTGCCTCTGCCTGCCTGCCTGCCTGATCGCCCCCAACTGCCCTCCCCTGCAGGCCTGATCTCGCCCCCAACTACTCTCCTCTGCTGGCCAATTTGGTTCTGATTGGTCGGTTTCTATGCCAGTCAGTGTCAAAAACTTCGCCTCCTAGGCAGCCATTGGCTCCTCAAGGTTGACCCAAATTTGGTTCTGATTAGTCAGTTTCAATGCCAGTCAGCCTCTCTGGGCCTATCAATAGGGTCTGATCAGAAAGGAGGGCCTGATCAGCAGCTCTGGTGGAGGCCTGGACAGAAATGGAGGCGTGGCTGCTGGCCAGACTGGGAGAGAAAGAGAGAGGCAAGTGCTGATCCAAAGCTGCCACAGAGGCAATGGACCAGTCCCTACTTCTCTCTTCAGGCCTCTCTCTGGCCCTGATCGCAGCCCCCTCAGCAGTCAGTGCTGGGGCACCACTCCTGCAAGGGAAGCAGTCAGCACTGCATTGCCATGGCAACCCAGCGCTGACTGCAGGACTGACTTGCAGTTAGTCGAGCCTCCAAGGTTACTGGTCATTAAGACCCAGGGATTTTATATATTAGGATACATTGAATTTATAAGGGACAGAAAGAGAGACTATATCCTAAATAGTTTTTTAAAATCTCTTAGAATCACTATGGATTCCCTACTGTGCTAATTATACTTTCTCCAATGAGAGGGTTTGGTTTTCTTTGGCAAGACTTATTAGAAGCAGAATATTTCCACAACCTAATTAAAATCATTTTACCTAATTTTTCTTTACTTCCTCTTCTTCCATTTGGGCCCAGATTCCCTGGCTTTTTTTGCCTGGCAGCAAAAACCAATATAGACAATACATTTTCCTCATTCTGTCAATCAGTTTCCAGTAATTAATTAATTTAAGTTGTATAATTTTGCTATAATTATCAGTGCCATTGTCTTCAGAATTATTAAAGCAGGCAGCAGCAATCAACTAATTATTAAAGCTTCATAAATTATGAAGGTGATGATCCCAGTTGCTTGTTTTGATTTCATTTATTTAAAGAACTCTTCCAATGACTATATTTAGGCTAAAATTTAATTATTCCCATCTGATAGAGGAAAGTGGAATAAACAGTCTGTATATCATTCACTATCACTTAGTTTGAAAGCCTTTAATTGTTTTTGAATTACTATTTTACATTGATATGAGTTACTATTTTATATTTTTAATCAAAAATAGGTTATAAGACTGAATTAAGCAGAATTTCATCCTTTTTTTAAAAAAAATGTGAGCACAATGCTACAACCAATGGGTGGATCTAGAGGGTATTATGCTAAGTGAAAAAAGTCAGGAAGAGAGACAAATACTGCATGGTTTCACGTATATGTAGAATCTAAACAAACAAGCAAACAAAACAAAACAAAGACAAGCTCATAGAAACAGAGACTCAGGGATGGTTACCAGAAGGGAGGGGGGGAGGGGAATGGCTAAAAAGGGGAAGGAGAATAGTGTCAATAATATTCTGATAAATTTATGTGGTGACAGAGGATTACTAGAATCAGTGAAGTGATCACACTATAAGGTATAAAAATGTCGAATCACTATATTGTACACCTGGAACTAATATAAACAATATAAAATTGTATACAACCTATACTTAAAAAGAAAGTAGATAGAGAGCAGGCAGCCAGCTCTGGTGGTGGCTGTGTGTTGAGGGGCACTGAGCAAAAAAGGGAAAAAAAAGAGAGAAGTCATGGACATGGACAACAATGTCCTGATGGCGGGGGTGGTGAAGGGACATGGAGGTGGAAGAGGGCATAGAGGGGATAATGGTGTTAGAAAAGATATAATAAAATAATAATAATTAATAATAAATAAAAAACAATAAAACTGCCCTAACCGGTTTGGCTCAGTGGATAGAGCGTCGGCCTGTGGACTGAAAGGTCCCAGGTTTGATTCCAGTCAAGGGCATGTACCTTGGTTGCGGGCACATCCCCAGTAGGGGGTGTGCAGGAGGCAGCTGGTCGATGTTTCTCTCTCATCGATGTTTCTAACTCTCTATACCTCTCCCTTCCTCTCTGTAAAAAATCAATAAAATATATTTTTTAAAAAAAAACAATAAAACTAATGTGCATGATCCACACATGCAAAGGCCACACCAGGGAGTTTTCTAGTGTAGAAATGGTGTGTGTCTTGTTTTGGATGACGGTTAGTCGGATGTGTAAAAGGGCATAGTTTATCAAATAGAACTTAGATGTGTGCTTACTATATATAAATTGTACTTCAATGTGTAAATGTGTACAAAACCATTGACAAAATTAACTTGCAAGGAGCCAATGTGATGAAATGTAAAAAAGAGACACCCTATATTTGGTTTTGACTCCAACTTGTTCGGCCAAGTTGCAATTATCTTTCTGGATCTCAGTATTCTTAACATAATATGGAAATCATAATGTTAAAATTACTGTGTATATATAAAATCACTGAGTATAAAGTACATCCTAGAAGAACACATCTTTTTATTCATAATAGTTTATACCATACTTTATGAAAACAATAATTCTCTCCTCTGTAGTTCACTTGGGATTACTGAGATATATTGAGATTTCTTATTAAGTAGGTACCACTGAATCCAGGTGTTCCCTCCCTCAATGCTCCTCTCCTCTATTGTATGACTCTGTTCATCTTGCTATTTCTCCTCCTCCAGTTCTTTCTTTTCTCTGTTGCTCCACCAAGAGTCGACTGACACCTATGTAAATAAGTGCACTAGCATATCTTGAAGATATTGAGGGTTTGGTTCCAGACCACCACAATAAAGTGACTATCACAATAAAGTAAATTGTAATCTATTTGTTGTTAGAGGATCTTGCCTTCAATTTGTAAAAATCACATCTGTGAAGCACAATAAAGTAAAGTGCAATAAAACAAAATATGCTTGTTCATATAAATAAATTCAATTGTGATTATGTGTCCAGAGAGAATGCTGCCAATGATAGGAGAGAAACAATCCAAACTAAGAAGAGGAAGAAAGAAATTCTTTTTAAAAAAAATATATTTTTTTTATTGATTTCAGAGAGGAAGGGAGAGAGAGAGAGAGAGATAGAAACATCAATGATGAGAGAGAATCATTGATTGGCCACCTCCTGCATGCCCCGCACTGGGGATCAAGCCCGCAACCTGGGCATATGCCCTGACCGGGAATCGAACCGGTGACCTCTTGGTTCCTAGGTCGATGCTCTACCGCTGAGCTACACCCAGGTAGGCAGAAGAAAGAAATTCTTGCCAAAATAATAGTAATAATAAGGTTCATTTAAATCAGATAAGCAAACAGCATTTATTCTAAGCCATTTGCTAGATGACTTTATTGAAATATCAGCTCTATTTGAAACAGAATATGGAGGGGGAGTACTTGAAAAGCAGAGAGAGACATCATTCATGCTCATATTTTTAAAGAGGAAAAAAAGTTGACTTGGCTAATGTTAAAAGGTAAACTAAAATATATTAACATAACATTTTTGGAAGTGTATTTGAGCAAAAAGTGATTCAAATTGGGTAGCATCCTATCTAGCAAACAGAAAAAAGCTCCAGGGAACTGTGAAAAACTGAAAGACTTTTCTAGACAGAAGGGAGTAGAAACAAAGCAGTTATACTAGGCACAAAGCAAGTTGGTTAGTACAAGGTTACATTCCTTCAAGTGATGGCAGGCAGATTACCTAACTAGTCATGATCGGGCAAGTCTATTGACTGGTTTAAGATTCCATTTTTGGAAGAGCAAATACTTGTAAGTATGTTAACTTTGAGTTTGGTTACACGGGACTTAGTGTAAGTGGCACCATTTGGGCCCTGTGGTCTTGGTTTTTAACAGTAACTAAAGATCAGTTATCTTAATTTTGATAACCTACAAAGTGACTAGAGCATATCTTGAAACAATCAATTTGTAATAGTGTAGATCAGCAACTTTCAACCAGTGTGCCATGGGACACGAGTGTACCACAAGGATTTTAAAAACATGGGATACCTGATATTTACTCACAGGCACTAATCTCCTTTCCATTAGATTGTCTAATAAAAAAATGACAATGGCCAACATAACAATAGCCATCTGGTGTGAATGCCCTATCCTGAACTATAAACATATAGGTCATATAATAGACTGGCATCTTATTGGTCATGTCGCATAATAAGGCTGCATCTGATGGGTTAATTCTTGTTTCCAGAAATCCTTATATACAAGTATAGGAACATGATTTTTTAAAAATCACTTTGGAAAAAAAAGGGTAGGTAATCACTATTATTATTTTTTGTTAATCAATTATAATTCTACCTATTTGTTGTCAGATCAGCAAAAACTATATTCTTTGGTGTGCCACAGAATTTTAGTAATTAGTTCATGTGTGCCATGAGATGAAAAGGGTTAAAAATTTCTGGTCTAGATGAATACAAGGTATTGGCAGAAAACCCACATGACTTTGTGAAAAATAAATCATGCCATTCTGTCTTTCTGTAATTAACTTGCCACAGTGATAAGTAACTGGCCATAAAACTTAACATGTTTGTGTGTGTATCTAGTTAAATTACACTTAAAGAATTGTTATTAGAAAATTGGTGGAAGGTGCGTACTAATGGTAATGAACATATTAACTGATGTCTCAACATGTTTGATTTTCAGCCTATTATTAGTACCAATTAATGACATACAGAAAGTTTTCAAAAACATGTTTCAAATATTAGGGATTGTGAATGATAGTGGATTAACAATGGTCTGAGATTGACCATGAAAACAGACAAAAATGCTGACCCCTTTATGATCTTTCAGACTCATGAATCAGAGAAAGTGGTTGAAAAAATAGTCTTTACTGAAGATTTGACATAATGGTCTTGGAGAGAGGTAGGTTTCTGTTAGAGAGGCAGAACTCCAATATCCAAATGACCTAATGTGCTGCAGAAAAGAGATCTGTTCCAGAGACTATTGAATAGTGTTGAGAGGAGGGGCGATAGGATGATATTGCTCTAAAATAGGACAAAGCTATTAGACTTAGATAGAAATAAAAGTACAAACATAACTTATTGCTTTGACAATAGGTTATGTTGAAGAATCAGTTGCTTCCCTGATTAGGATTTACCACTACAAGAATTTATAAGTTAAGAGTTTCTATTACAGTTGCCTCCCAAATTTTAATATCTATAAATGTCACAATAACCTTTGTATTATAAAACTGACAGGTTTCTTGGTCCTACCTGAATTTTACTGCTTCAAAACATCTGAGAATATAATGTTCAAGGGCATATTCCATAGTCAATTCCTTAAAAAACAATACAGAGGCAGACTAGAATTAGGCCGGGAAGGGGTGGGAGGTGGGTGACAGGTTTCTTATAATAAAGAGATAGGGCAGCTGAGCATGCTAGATAGAGCTTAGAGAAGTGACATTACTTTGAATGCCATACTGTTAGCTTTCTAGCCAACATTCAAACACAGTAAATTGTGTCTTCAAGAACAGTAGAGAAGAGGAGAATGGATAGCTAAATTGTGCTTTATCCAACTAATAGTACACCAAAGATGGACAAAAACAAAAGAAATGCATCTACCTACAGCATGATCTTACAACCACAATGATGAGTGAATTAAAGATACATGAAATAGCACATGATGTCTCATTTTATTACATAATTAAAAAAAACACAGACTTGATTTGTAGTAATTAGAGATTCATGTTTATATGGTAACTCTAATAATGGAAGGCAAGAAGTGATTATAACAGTCAAGATCATGACTACATTTTGGGGAGGTGGGATTATAGTGATTAGGATGTTACATGAAGGACCTATTAGTTCCATCAATGTTTCGTTTTTTTACTTATCTGGTGATATATTGGTAGTCACTGTGTGATAAAAAATATTAAGCATGTGGGGAAAAAGAATAGTGGAGAGATTTCCATAAGTCAATCACACTAGTGAGAATGTTAAACATACTTTTAGGTTCTATTGAATCTTCCAAAGTCAGCCTGAAATCAACCTACCATATGAGAACTAAAGCCTATTGGATAAAAAGGAATTGACTACATGTATTTGAAGCACCCCCCCTTTACATATAGTGGCTTATTAATGCTTATGCTTAAGATGTAGTATGGAAAAGAGTATTAGTGGTTGTCATATGCCTATTTCAATTACATATGTTTATCCATATGATGAATACAACAAAATTATGACAAAACAAACAAACAACAACAAAAAAGAACACTTCCCATATTATCCATCCATTAGGGAATATCTCATATTGACATCTGTTTACACATGCCATGATTCTTCATATAGATTTATAGGATCTTAGATGCTTATGAAATTATGCACCAAATTACAGGTGAAGGAACAGCTGCCACTAAAGGGGGGGGGAAGACTTGTACATTTATAGAACAGAAGCTGACAGAACCTTTTAGAAGGTTTGAAAGTGTCCAGCAGACTTTTTAATTAAAAAATTGTGCTTGCCTTTGCACTTCTATGTTCCAAAAAGAACTAATACAGTTAAGAACTGAAATAGTGTAATCCACTCTTGGCAAGATTTACAACCAGTTTTTGAGAACTTAGAGGCTCAAATGTTTTAGTCAAGCAGCATACTAAAACTTTGAACACTGATCTCAGCTTTTTTTTGTTTGTTTCCCTTTGGTTGGATACAGTGAACTGTATTGATGGTGCATGACGGGTTGGGCTTCATAAGTCCCTCTCCTTCTTCAGGGGGGCTAGCATAGAAACTGTGGAGGCCTGGCATAGAAACAAGAGTGTTGGGGGCTCAGTTTGGTGCAATGACTTCTGAGCAGCTGAGGGCCTCTCTTCCTCTCTCTGGAGCTGGTGGTCCAGGGGGCTGTTATACCTTGGAAGTCATGTAGACCATAAGGTCCACCACCCTATTGCTGTAGCCAATTTACTGTCATATCAGGAAGTGAGTTTGACAAAGTAATCATTGAGGGCAATGCAAGCCCCAGCATCAAAGGTGGAGAAATGGGTGTCACTGTTAAAGTTGTAGGAGACAACATGGTCCTCAATATAGCCCAGGATGCCCCTGAGAGAGCACGCTGATGCCTGCTTTGCTACCTTCTTGATGTCATCTTATTTGGCAGCTTTCTCCAGGCAGCAGGTCAGATCCGCAACTGACACAGTGGGGATGGGGATATGGAAGGCCATGTCAGTGAGAGTCTCATTCAGCTCAGGATTAGCCATAGCAGTGACAGTCAAGGCAGGGATGATGCTCTGGACAGTCTCTCGGCCATCATACCACAGCTTCCCAGAGGGACCACCCATAGTCTTCTGGTTTTCAGTGATGGCAGGAACTGTGGTCATGAGTCTCTCCCTGATGCCAAAGTTGTCATGGATGACATTGCCCAGGAGAGGCCAAGCAGTTGGTGGTGCAGGAAGCATCGCTGACAATCTTGAGGGAGTTGTCATACTTCTCATGGTTCACACCCACCACAAACATGATGGCATCTGCAGAAGGTGCAGAGATGATGACCCTCCTGGCTCCATCCTTCAAGTGAGTCCCAGCCTTCTCCAAGATAGTGAAGACACAGTGGACTCCACAACATATTCAGTACAGCATCACCCCATTTGATGTTGGCAGGAACTCACTCCTAGAAGATGGAGATGGACCTTCCATTCATGAGAAGCTTTCCTTTCTCAGCCTTGACTGTGCCTTTGGAACATGTAGATCATGTAGTTGAGGTCAATAAAGGGGTCATTGATGGTGACAATATCCACTTTGCTAGAGTTAAAAGCAGCCCTGGTGACCAAGAGCCCAATCAGGCCAAATTCGTTCACTCAGACCTTCACCATTGTGTCTCAAGGTTGAGACAGGCACTGAACAGGAAGACGCATCTGTCCGTCGATCAGGAGTAGCAGAGAGCCTGAGCTCAGCTTTCAGATTTAGTTATGGGTAACTGAAGCACTTCCAGATCTAAGTAATTATCACATGTGGATGTCATTTATATGGTATAACCTAAGTGTAAGGAAACTATCAATAAGCAGAAAGAATAAAAATAATTTTGTGCTTTCATCAGACACAGACATCTATTCCACATAGACATTAACACAAACACAGACATCAAGTGCAGGTCCTGTTATTCAAGAATCACAGCTTGGGATTTCTCTAGGGAACCAAGAGAAAACAAGGCCATGAGGTTATAACAAGAAACACATGCTATAACATAGGGAATGTAATTAATAATATTGTTATAATCATATATCATGTCAGATGGGTACTAAACTTATTGGGATCACTTAGTAAGGTATATAAATGTCTAATCACTATGTTACACACCTGAAACTGATATAACATTGTATGTAAACTGCAATAAGAAAATAAATTAATTCTAAAAGGAACCACTTGCTATGAAGATTGTGTTCTAGAGTACCATTTGTACCTTTATTGGATTATCTAAAACAACTCTGAGCTATTCAAAATTGCAACCCAGCAGCTCAGAAGAAGAGAACATTGGAAATAGCATCTGTCCTCTATCATTAAAATGATTCATTATGATGTTGCCTTTTTTTTGGTAGAGACTAAAACCATTTCAGTTTGTTCTATTAATCAGTTTCCACACTGCCTCTGAAGTAGACATTGATGTTTATTATTTTAAACAATTTAAAGAATAAGTAATCTATATCTATACATATAAAAGCCTCAGCAACCGGCCCATTGGCCAGTAGCTATGATGCACACTGACCACCAGGGGGCAGATACTCAATGCAGGAGCTGCCAACCTGTGGTGACTTGGCAGCTGTGGTTCTCGGGTGACACACCTGGAACTAGAGAGGAGGGAGCCCAATTCCAGGGTGTGTCACCCAAGAACAACCCTCTAGCAATCCAGGATGCCCCAAGGGATGTTGGAGAGGCGTTTTTGGATCGATATCTGCAGGCCAGGTCAAGGGACCCCACCAGTGCACGAATCCATGCACCAGGCCTCTAGTATATATATAAAACCCTAATATGCAATGAACGGCGGTACACCTGAACAACTGAACAACTGGTCACTATGACATGTGCTGACCACCACAGGGTGGGCGTGGAACATGGCAGTCGTTGGCAGCAGGCAGCAGAGTGTGGAACATGGTGGGTATTGGCCACAGCAGGATGGTGGAGCAGGTGAGCAGGGGTGCCAGACCAAGGTGGGGCATCGATCACTGTCATCAGAGCAAGCCCCTGGTGGTTACTGAAAATTCTTTGCTCCTGCACACCATGGTCCCAATGCTTACACCTGCTGCCAACACTAGCCCTGCTCGCCCCCCAGGGCTTCTCCACCTCCTCCTGCTCATGAGGGGCAAGTGGGGCTGGCAGTTGCCTCTCACACCCGCTGCCAGCCCTGGCGCTGCTGCTTGCACCCACTGCCGGCACCGGCCCCGCTCACACCCACAGCTGGGGCCGCCTCTTGCACCCACTGCTGATGCCTGGTGGCAGTCTCGATAGCTCAGTGCCGTCAACGGGTGCAAGCAGTGGATTCCTGCCCCAATCACCCCTGAAGGCTTCTCTACCTCTCCCTGCTCCTGAGGGGTGACTGGGGCAGCAGCCACCACTCACACCCACTGATGGCACCAGCCCGCTCGCACCCACAGCTGGCACCAGCCCCAATCACTCTGCGCCATCAGCAGGTGCAAGCAGGGCCTGCGCTGTCAGAGCTTGGGAGTGGCAGTGGGAGCAGGGCTGCAGGCAGATAGAGGAACAGGGCCACGGTGGGAGGGGCCAGGCAGGGGCATGGAGGATGGGCCGAGACCCACCCCTGTGCCCACCGCAGCCTCGAGGCCCCCAGTTCCTTTCAAGGGGCACAAATTTGTGCACTGGGCCCCTAGTATACACATAAATGCATTATTTATACAGAAGCTCAAAATATTTGTTTTGGTAAATGTTAATGAAATGGACACTTACTCTTTCTCCAATTACTCGTTTCTTTCTTTTCAAAATTCCAATTGCTACATGAAATATTTAAAATATTTTCCAGGTATAATGATAGGCACTCTCACTTTACAAAGCTACACTTAAAATAAAAATTTATATTGTATTATTTTAATAGAGTTTTCTAATGGATAGATATTTGATTTTAGTTGTTTCTGTTTTCTGAGATCTTCCTACTAAAACTATGCTTGATATGTTGTTCTCAAGGTAATTTTATTTTGGTCTTTTGTATTATGTAGATTTCTAATACTAGACTATAATTGTGTTTTTATGCTATAAAACTCTAGTAGTTTTGTATTATGTGTATCCTGGGTTTAACATATTTAGCTATAACTTAAGGGCAAAATTATGTATTATGATGTTCTTCAAGAATATAAAAATGTATCAGAGTATTCAGCCATATTAATAAGGCATTATTGCAGTGACAGCATAGGATTTTAAAAGAATGCAAACTGCATCCTTGTATATGAATAAAATTTCATCTCAATGTATTGTAAGAGTAAACTCTCCATATATTTACTTTTAAGAGTGAAGTTTTGCTACGAAGGTAATGGACCTTTTCCTTTTTTCTTGGTACTGATCATTGAACTGATAATGGATGTTTATGTGCTGTAATCTATTTATAAAACTGTTGCCCTTCTTAATGGCCAACTTTAACAACTTTTCTTTACCGGTATTCCTCTGATTTTTCCATTTACTTAATCTTTAATTCATTCAATCAATTCAGTTGTTGAGAATCTAGTCCTAAGCACTGTAATTAATACCAGAAATAAAACAAAGTAGATATACATCTTTGTCCTCATGGAGGTTATATTTAATGATGAAAGTAGTAGTTTTTTGAAGTTGGGTGACATTAATAAGCAGTCAAACATTAAGATTAAGATTATAAATTTTATGACAAATGCATACTTTATTAGCTATAAAAGCTCATAACCTGATCTAGTCTTGAATGTAAGAAAAAAATCTTTAAGAAAATTACATTATTCATACTTAACATTAAAATAACTTCCAAATAGTAAATTTATTGGAACCCAGTCACTGTGGCTCAGTGGTTGAGCATCAACCTATGAACCAGGAGGTCATGGTTCAATTCCTGGTGGGGCTCATTCCCAGTAGAGGGTGTGCAGGAGGCAGCTGATCAAAGATTCTCAACATTGATATTTCTATCTCTCTCTTTCTCTCCTTTTCTCTCTGAAATCAATAAAAATATATTAGAAAAAGAAATTTATTGTCTTCTCAATATTTCAGGATAAGAGAGTATCCCCCTATTTCATTGTATTTAAATCTCACATCCTATGTTTTATTGTTTCAGTGAATAATCGTATATTTGATCACAAACTATCAATTTCCTAAGATGTATATCTAATATTTAAGTCTTCCCAAATGCTCTAATATGTTTATTCTGCCTAAATTGCTTTCTTGTTTATAAGTAAAGGGTCAAAAATCATCAAGGGCTTTTGACCAAACCTGATTTTGAATCTCTATAATGCCACTTTTTAGGCATAGATCACTAATATTTGCATGTATTGAGGGTAAAATGAGTCCAAAGACATTATTAAAAGAGGAACATTAAGAGTGTTCTCCCACAACACAGTTTGCCAACAATATTACTGTCTAGTGATGATATAGTAACATAAAAACTAATAAAAAATGACAATTGACAGGTTAGATTCTCTGACTTGAATATGAGAATAAATTTACCTAGTTTGCAGAGTGATTGTGAAGATTAAATTGTTTAGTGGATATAACATTATGATTATGATACCTATTCCATTATAGTTTGAACATTTGATTTCTATTTTCATACTCTTCCAAACCCATTTTCTTTAAATCACACATTATCTTTTTTTTATATTGATAACCTGACCATGGTTTCTATATATATGTTTTTGATTCTTTTGTTCCCAGCTATAATCATTTCGATGTTAATATACTTGCAGCTAGCCTGAAAATGTTTGGCTTTGAATAGCTATCTGTGTGAGTTGTCAGCTCATGTGTGTCTTGGGCTTAGAATCATTCATGAAGTAACTAAGTATTTAATACAGTGATCATAAGGAATGTAGAAAGTCCTTCTTATGCTTTTCTTTGAGCAACACCATAAGAAAAATAAGCACATTTTTATTACATAGCTAAAGTTAAAGAAAGAGAAGCAAATATTTGACAATTGACCTTCAGCAGAAATAACTCTTCAGTAAATCACAGAGCAGTTGATTCATTAATCTCCAATACAATGAAGCTATATAAGTTCTACAGAAGCAGATATGCAGCTGGCAGGTAAGTGGTATAAAAGAAACACAAGAAAAGGAGAGAAATAAAAAGAGAAATACAAAGATAATAGGAAATGACAAAATACAAGGGACCGTAGCAATTGAATTTTTTTTCCAGGCTATCATGTGATGCTTTATGTTATAACAGCTGAAAGCTACATTTTCCTATCTGCCTGTCTGTGTACCAAACTATATACATAAATACCACGGATAATATGAGCAAAAAAAAATTGTTGATTTCAAGCACATGGAAAGTGTTGTATTTTCTAATAAAAATAAAATTAGAAAAGAATGTAGCAGGCTTGAAAGCATTTTTTGAATATATTATTTGCCATTTAGCATACCCTTGTGTTCAAATTGTTAATAAAGCTCATAATGCAGTTTCTTAATGCAGAGTCTTATTAGAGAAGGGTAGGAAATGAAAACAAGAAGTCATTTATATAAAGCACTTTCTTGAAAGAGTTGTTCTTTTGCAATTTCATAGCTATAGTGGTAGAAATAGGACTCATCTCTGATAAAAGAGCATCTTTGGGTTTGTTATGTATCTATAGTCTTTCTTTCCCTTTCAAGCCCTGTCTGGTTTTGACCTTAGTCTGAGAGAGCAATTTGGATCAGCTCCATTTAAAATGGGATCTGTTTACACTTCCTTGTTTTAATCAGCCTTAGAGTAGAATTGGAATGGAATGCATAAGCGTTTGATGGTACCAGTGTTTGCCAGTCTGTCTCACCAGCTTGAGTCCATCTAAGAGATGATTTTGAAGTAAAAAGGTTACTCTTGTTTATTAAGCAACAGAGAGAGGTAAGTAGTTTCTTTCCAGAAAATGTAGAAGTCGTTTCTTCATAAGAGCTCACATATTGGAAAGAATCACTGACTGAACTCTTCACAGCAATGTTCCTAGATTCATTTTTAATAAAATTGTTTATTTCAGAGTATAAGCTCCACATTTGTGCAAAATGCAGAAAACAGCACAGGAGGTTAAAAAAGCTGTTCTGCTGTAATAGTGTAATTTGTTCCTTGGCCATTAAATGAGAATGCTGGGATTTTAATTCCACTATTTGGTTTCCAGCATCTACTATAATTAATTTTCTCTGATTTTGTCACTATAGAATCAAATGGAAACTAATGATGTGGAACCCAACGTTGTCAAGGCAGTGATGAGCTTCATCTACGAGGTGGGGAAGCTCCTGCGCCTGACAAGATGGCAGATGACTTGAGTGCTTCCTAACAATGCCGGGGTCCTGTGCCTTGTGGCAATGTTCTGCTCGAATTAGACCACCCAGGGGCTGCCGTTCCACACTAAAGCTGTTTTAAATCTTTCACTTGCTTGCTACTGTAATCCTTTGTCAGCTTCATAACACATGAACCTATTCTATATGCTCTTTCTTTATCTGACTTTTTAAGAACTAGAAAGTACAGGGCATCTTAATAAATGTTTTAATGTTTCCTAGTGCCATCACATTGACATGTAATAAAGTGCTTTGAAAATCAACATAAAATGGATTTTATAGATGCTGTATTCAAATTGAGGGAAAAATTAGAAATTTTTTAAAACTAAATCTGAGACAGTTAACAATAGTTTCCTGCATTTCTAAGCAGGCAGAGAAGACATTAAACCAAGATACTTCTGTTGACTCATTATTAATAGCAAAGAAGAATTTCCTGATTCAGTAAAGGTGAGAACAAGTCAGAAAGTGACTATGTCATCTTACAGCTTGTGGAAATACAAGGAAAAAACATTTGGCATTGATGAATTCTAATACTTTTCCAAAGCTACCTATATTATTTAGTCATGACAATATGAAATTCTAACTTATAAAGAAAAAATAGTCAAATAATAAGGGGGATGTTGATATAGATACTTAGGAAACTCGCCTGTGAGCTTGGACAATCTTGAGGTTTAGGAATCTTTTTAGAAGAACACCATCAGAAATTATAATGGGATATTAGAGAAGGCAACCCTGTAGAAGTTATAGCTGAATTACACTATGAAGAATGAGTAAGAGTTAGGTGTGGTGTGATGAGGGAGAAGAGTGGAGAGAGGTGTTCCAGGGAGAAAGTCTCAAAATAGAAAAGAGCACAAGAACATACTGTTTTGGAAAAAACTACAGAAGAAGGACCAGCATGGCAGGAATGTAGTTGAAAAAAGAAAAATGATACAAAAGGCAGGAAGTAAGGCTAGCACAGACAATTAGCAAAGCCTTGGTATAGGCAGTTCTAAAAATGTTTAGACTTTCATTCTAAGCACAATGGGAAGTCTTTGACAAATTTCAGACGAAGGACTAGCAAGATTAAATCCAAAGTTTACTAAGATTATTCAAACTGGATTCTGGGAAACAATTGAAAGAAAAGAATGCCGAAAGGAGAACAGTTAGAAAGCCATTGTAAGCAAAGGTCATGGTTTTGACTGGAGGAACATTAGTGGGATGATAGAGATAAGAATAGAAGCACTCATTTAGGAGGCCAAAGAATAAAATTTGATAATGAATGATAGGAAGTTGTGTTATCCCAGGTTCTTTAGAAAACAGAGTCTGAGGATTAAAGTGCTTTTGTTTTACTTTTTTGGGAGTACAACTGCAGGACAATGAAGACAATAAAAAAGGAACAAGGTGAGGAAAGATATGGTCCACTGTAAAGTGCAAGTCCCATCTCTGAAGAGACTCAGGGATTTGTTCTAGATGTGCCCACTTGCTTGCCTAGTAAAACATCCCTACCTATGTTGCAAAGAGAATCTACCTAAAAGTATTTCATAAGAGTAAGGAAGAAGGGGAATTTATCTGCCTAATTTTATACAATTTGTTTGTTTTACAATAGTCAAAATCCACTCCACATGGAATTAAACCCCCCTGTGATACCAAGAAAAATATGACGAGATGCAAAATAGTTATGATAAATACAACCTTAATCAATAAATTATATTTAATCATTGGGGTAAATGATCTACCATTTACTGTGATAAGGGATAGGGGTAAAGCTTCATATTTTGAGCAGTAGCTTAAGTTCTATACATATAGAGTTTCACATGCCTATGGCGTCGGTAGATAGTACCAAGAGGGGGCACTAGGAAGCTTCAAAGTTCAGGGCTGAGTTGGCATAGTGTTGGTAATGAAAGCCATGGAGCGACTAGGATGCACCACCCACTCCACCCTCAATAAGACGGTCTAAAGTAAGAAGACAAAACACCAAGAAAGATACACTGAAAAAACAAACAAACAATATTTATGGTTAGTTAAAAAAAAGAATTTGAAAATAGAAATGAAAGTTAGAAGGAAATAATAGCTGTGTCTAATCAGAGAAGAAAGGTAAGCGTGTTATAATGATGAAGTAATGGACTATGCCGAACACTATTTAAACATTAAGTAAATTAAGAGCAAGTTTTTAGAAACACAGAAGTCACTGAAAATTGTAGGGAGTTGTAAGGAGTGGTGAATATATAATCCAGATTGGAATTGTCTGGGTAACATATGAAAGATAATGAAATTTAACATATGGCCAAAGAAAACTCATTGACTAAGAGAGTTTGTTTTATTAAGAGGGAAACCAGAGCGAGGCTGGTGTGGCTCAGTGGTTGAGCATAAACCCATGAAGGGGGAGATCATGGTTCCATTCTGGTCTGGGTACTTTGCGAGCTCAATCCTCAATGTAGGGCATGCAGGAGGCAGCCAATTAATGGTTCCCTCTCATCTCTCTCTCCTTCTTCCTCTCTGAAACTCATATATATATATATATATATATATATATATATAGAGAGAGAGAGAGAGAGAGAGAGAGAGAGAGAGAGAGCATGTTTACATGCTAATAGGTAAAGGCCAGTAGAAAAAAGATGAGAATAAAAAGAGAGTAGGCAATAGCACTGAGTTCTTGAAAAGTGGAAAGAAATACCATTTAGGGCTTAAGAAAACAGGTTATTTATAGAGAAAAGAGGAAACATTCTTTATTTTAATATAATAATATAGGAGAAAAGATTAGTGATAGTTATAGATAAATGTGCCTGTTTGGTCCTTTTTCTGATATTATTATTTTTTGTTTGTTTTTATCCTCACCCAAGGATATTTTGCATTGATTTTTTAAAAAAATCTTTATTGCTGAAAGTATTACATATGTCCCCCTCCCCCCTTCACTGCATTGATTTTTAGAGAGAGTGGAAGAGACAGAGAGAGAGAAACATCAATGTGAGAGAGACACATCAATTGGTTGTCATCCTCACCCGCCGACTGGGACCAGGGATGAGCCTGCAACTGAGTTACACGTCCTTGACAGGAATTGAACCCAAGACCCTTCAGTCTGTTTGCCAGTGCTCTATCCATTGAGCCAAACTGGCTACAGCTATTATTATTATTTGAAAGCATGAATAAGGAGAATCTGCTAAAATGATGTAGTGATTCAAACACTTGACTTTAGAGAAGAGTAGAAATATTTAAAATAGTTTTGATAGAGAGATGGGGGAACAATCTGAATACAGATAAACATAGCTAACTGGAAAATATTAAATTTAGTGTTATAGATTGAATTATATCTTTCCCAAGAAGACATTATTCAGTCCTTCTCCTCAGTACTTCAGAATGGGACCTTATTTGGATATACGGTCTTTACAGAGGTCATCACATTAAAATGAGGTCATTAGGGTGGGCTCTCACCTAACACATTTGGTGTCCTTGTAAAAAGGGAAAACTTGGACACAGACAGACACATGTAGAGGGAAGATGACGTGAAGAGATTCCAGGAGAAGATGGCCATTTACAAAGCAAGTAGCGGGGGCTGGAACTGGTCCTTACTTCACAGTCCCCAGAAGGAACCAATCCTATCGACACCTTGATTTGGAGTTTCTAGACTCCAGAACTGTGAGACAATAAATGTCTGTTTTCTAAGCCACCCAGTTTGTGGCACGTTGTTAAGGCAGCCCTAGCAAACTGACACAGTTGGTGCACATGACTTTATTGTCACCAACCTGCCCAAGGGTAGGAATTTTTTTCACCCTGCACTGGGGGGTGCACACTTTGCATTCCCCCACAGTGTGGGTCTTGCTAATAGGTTGCAGCAAATTGACAAAAGGACAAGAACATTGAGAGTATTGTTAGCAGTGAATCACCAACATTGTGAGTCACGGATCTCAACTGAAAAGGAAGAAAATGAAGTCAAGAGTCCTTGAAATATATGGATACATGCAGGCCTAATGAGGTCAAAAGAACCATTGTTCAATGAGAGATGATGATTACAAGGCATAGCCAAGTGCAAATATAAAAGCTGCAGCAAAGAAAGAAAATAGAATAATGTCTGAAAGGTCAAAGCATATAAAGAAAGGAAAATACGGAAAAACTCTTCAAATTCAATTCAAAAGTCAGCTACTCTTTCAAGCCATCCTGATTCTCTGAGTGGAATTAATCATTCCTTCCTATATATGTTCTCAAATTTCACTCATCCCTTAATTGAGCTTTTCAACTCACATTATGTTACTCCAGATATGGTCTGTGATGTCAGTCAGGCATGAAGATTTTCTGCCCTATAACATCCAGTGCCTAGTACTTACTATACATTATTGAATGAATTATAACTTTTAAAGTGGTATTAGGAGCACACAAACAAAGAAAGGAAAAGATAGTGAAAAGATCAAGCCTGCTCTTCAGAGCTCATGCTGTAAGGTTAGCAGCTAATAGAAAGGAGAATTGCTGAACTTCTATTCTGCCTCTGTCTTTTCTGTCAAGGAGAATGAGCATCAGGCTGAAAGCATAGATCTAACTTTCGAAAAAGGGAATTGAAGCCAGAGATAAGTGAGGAGATAGTAAGAGGCCAGGTAACTGCTCTAAATGAGTTTGTCTTCTGGCCCAAATGAGTTATTTTCCACAGTTCTGAAAAAACTCAAGTTAAGATTATTACACTGTTCATGATATTTGAAGAGTTATAGAGAATGGGAGAGCTAGAAACTAAACATAGAAAAATACCTCAGTTTAAAGAAAAAGATCAAGGGAACTACAGATTTATATCATAGACATCAATATCAGTGAGTATTCATGGCCAGGATAATAAAAGTATGGTTTAAGAATAGGAAAAGAGGAAAAGGATCCATCATAAGTCCCTGAAAAATAAAACATGTCAGATTAACTTCCAAACAAAGTCATCTGACTTCAGTCGTGCATTGAACCACCATGCTTTGGATTCAATGATTCATCTATTCATTCATGCACTATCTTTTCCAAAGTGATTATTGAGCACATTTTAAATTTACACCATATGCAAGTTAACATCTAAAAGACATACTTGGCCATGTATAGCTTTTTTCTATACTTCAACACATGATCTGACAAATTTTTCATAATATTCTTTCAGATAAGAAGTAGAAATGTGCTATAAATGATGGTGTAATTCAGAGTATTATTGATGGTCATGTCAATGTAGAATAAAATTAAGAGTATCCAGTTGAATCTTCACTCTGCCACAACCTAAATAGGTGGTCTCGGGCAAAGTACCTCACCTTTCTATGTCTAAGTTTCCCATTTATATAAAAAAAGAAATTCTAATAATATTAAACAGAGAATATGTGAACACATCTAGAGGACTTAGGATGGGATTTGGCACATAGTAATCACTCAAAATACTATTAATTTTGTTATTATTTTATTTATCGTTTTCATTTTAAAGTGACCGTATCCCTGGTTTCTTCTTAATACATATTTTTGTCAATGATTAGGCAGAACATGTTAATGAATTGCTGACTAAATTTATGAACAGCATGAAACTATTCCTAAATGTTGAGTGATGTAAGTGGACTAAATTGTTTTTGTAATTAGAAATGATAAAAGGGATCTCCTAAGATAAAAATATATAGATGTAGAGGCTAATTATTGTTTTAAGGCCACAAAGTATCATATTCTCACGTGGAAAGGATGTTGGCATTTTAGTGGAACAGCCTGCCTTCCTGAGATTTACGAGATCCAGCATTTCATTAGGTTAGTCATTGAAGTACACCTTGAATTTATTAATATAAAATACTTAATATAAAGCACTTTCCCAGTACTCCTATGGTTTCCATAAAGATTTGTGGAATTAGCCCTGACCGGTTTGGCTCAGTGGATAAAGCGTTGGCCTGTGGACTGAAGGGTCCCAGGTTCGATTCTGGTCAAGGGCATGTACCTTGGTTGCAGGCACATCCCCATTTGGGGGTGTACAGGAGGCAGCTAATCAATGATTCTCTCTCATCGATGTTTCTAACTCTCTATCCTTCTCCCTTCCTCTCTGTCAAAAAATCAATAAAACATATTAAAAAATATTTGTGGAATTAGAAATTTCTCTTTTACAGACAGTCGAGTTTAGTATAGCAGGCTTTAGCATTTGAGGTATTCTTATATCTTTCTTTGAATGTGTTACTTTTGAGAAAAGAAAAAGTAAGTTTTCACCAAAAATTTCCTTCTGAGTTTAATGAATTAATGTTTTAGAATAAACAAAACTATTGTTGCTTAACACAGCAACAAATTCAGAGTTTTATAACAGTGAGCCTGTCCTTCTCTCTGGAGACTACTTCATAACCACATAAGCCATAAAACAAATATTTCTAAACAGTGAAAATTGCTTAGAAACATTAATGTCTAAGTGTATTTAAGTGAAATAGAAATAAATTCAAGAATATAGTACTTATTATCCCGTAGTATTTATTCACATAACAGTGAAAAGCTAATCATTGTAGAATTTTGACTGTCAACAGGATTAATGGTATTACCTAATTATGTGACTGAAAGTACTTTTGAATTCACTATTCAATTTGAAATTAAATATAAAGAGTATTGGGAATATTTTTATTACAAAACAAGATAAAATATTAGAATTCCAAACTCCCATCTATGGCTGCTGACTGGGCTCATTGACAGGTTTTGTAAATAGGTAATCAGTCTTCTGATTTAAACTCTACATGCCATAGACTACAGATCTTGTATTTCCCTTTTCCTTAGAGGTGTTGCTCTAACTTGAAGGATATTTTGCAGATTGCAATTCAGAAATTCTTTATGACTTCATCTTGGAGTTTTTGCTATAATGTTGCACTGTATACAGTAATCAAAATGTTTGCATACTTTGGATATGAACTAATCAAAATATCCATTAAGCATGCTAACAAGCACACCTGTTATGATTAACGGATTTATTCTCTAATTTTATATGATTAGCACAATCAAATTAAAAGGTGAAAACATATGATGATAGCACCCTCTTTATAAAGTCTGAGTAATTATTAGTGTAAGTAGTATCTATCTGTAGCAGTTATAAAAATAAAATTACTAGGAGTTAAATGCTTTAAGATAAGCCTTATATGATAAAGTACCTTCATTCATAAGCAGGATTTTTATGAGGTAGGATTTTTATGAGGTGGTAGTGAGGACTTTATAAGCATTTTTATTTATTTTAACTCAAGTTCACAAATAGATAGTTAAAATATTATTATCGAGTCAATGTTATATTTCCTGCATTTTAGATTTAAAGCTATAAATCATGGACTATTCTTTGATTCCCTTTTTTACTCTTAACTATTTCTCCATTTATATTTCTTCAATTATTCCAGGAAATAATTTCTTATTATTGTGTTACAAATTCTTATTATTGTGTTACAAATACACATTAAAGCAATTTTCAACTATTAGCATATAGGACAGGTTTGTAATGTTGTTATATGGCTTATTTGCTTGTTTTCTTGCTCTTACCCCAGATCTTGATAAATAAAACTAAAAATGATTTCATATATATCTGTCATAAATAAGTTTCTTTGCTTTGGGGCTTCTGGGGGATAAAATGGGGATATATTTTAATCTATCAATAATATGCAGCTATACATGAAGTGTATATGTGATAAATATTGGTATTAGCTGTAGTACACATCTTGTGATTTTAACAGAATGAAATGCTATGTTGGTTTTGTCCTAATCACAAAAGTGTAGACATGTTAATTGCCAATGCATTACATCATAGTATAATTCTAATGCTTATGTACAGTAATTAAAATTGAAGAACAGAAGGTTCTCTCAAATTTCAAATTAAAGACAAATGTTAACCAACCAGGATAATGGCAAGGCTCAAGAATGAATTTAGAGCTAAAGCTGGGAGAAAATATAAAATATAAGAAACAGAATCAGAACTCAGAGCCAGAAATAAGAGATTAAAGTGTCAACCAAGAGGGGGTTGGAGAAGAAACACTATTTGGTATCATAGTCAGGATGGAAAAGACCATAAAGACAGGACAAATTCTCTGAAACATGGATGATGCTTCTTCCACTCAGGAATATATCATGACCAGGCCTCCTAATAATCCACAACTTTCCCAGAATGAATAATTAATAACAGTAATTATCTTAAGATTTCCTCAGTTTTATTGTTGGACTATTGAAAACTTTTTAAATATGCCTGAATTATTTTTTTTACCAGGAAATTAAGCAATAGTTAAGGTATTTATGTCTTAGTCAAGTTTGATACAGATTGTGAGTTGTTAGAAATAAGGATCAATCATCTTTGATTATAGTAATACTAGAGGTCCAGTGTAAAAAATTCATGCATGGGAGGGGGGCCGCCCCTCTCTGGACACCACCCCCCGGGCCGGGCAGCGTGGCGGGCCTACATGCACCTCTGCCAGGGGGCCGCCCCCACTGCAGCCACATGTCCTGGTGGCGCAAGTCCCCACTCCCGTCCCTGTCCTCCAGCGCAAATCCCCACTCCCGTCCCTGTCCTCCAGCTCCTGTGCGCATGCAGCCTGTTGAACAGTTATGACTGGGGCACTGTATAGACTAGGGGCCCAGTGAATGAAGATTCGTGCACTTAGGGTGGGTCCCTCAGCCTGACCTGCACCCTCTCCATCCTGGGAGTCCTCAGGGGAGCCCTCTCCAATTTGGGAGTTTCTGTCTGGCTTTGCAATCATATGAGCGAATTGTGTGAGACCCCCAACCCAGTTTGGTTTGTTGCTCACAGAATAATAGAGGCATTTTTTTTCTTTGCTTCATTGGTGGAGATTTCCTGGAAGTTTTAGGATATCTTCCCTTTAATTTTTCCTAGACACTCTGATTTTAATTATGTCCCTCACCTTTGCTTTCCTTCCATCCCCCACTGCAACAGTAACTTGCTCCAGGCTCACTTTGCTCTAGTGTCTAAGAGATCCGTCTGCCACCAGAACTATGATTCCCAGCATTCCTGGTGCTCCCCACACTCTGGGCTTCTGCTTCCGGTCCTGGGGCTGCTACCAGAACTACTATTCCCAGAATTCCTGGTGCTTCCCATGCTCTAGGTTTTCCCTTCCTTCTCTGTCTCCGTCCCCCCAAGCCTCTGGCTCTCCTGCTCTGTTCTCTGCCCAGTGGCTTGGGGGAGTGACCGAGGGAGCCATGTCCCCCCAAGCTGCCAGCTCTCCCACTTCTGCTCTCTGCCCGTCGCCTGTGTATGCAAATTAACCTGCCATTTTTGTTGGGTTAATTTGCATATTCACTCCTGATTGGCTGGTGAGCGTAGCAAAGGGATGGTCAATTTACATGTTTCTCTTTTATTATATAGGATAGCTTAGGTTCTAAAAAACAGGATACATTTTAACAGTGTGAGAAAGCCAAATGATATAGATCAATATAAAACTTCCATTTCCAACAGCACAACCTCTTAATCTTCATGAACATGACAAAAAAACTTTATTCATATCAAAATTAAAGGTCAGTGAAGCACTTTATGACTATAGACTGACAACTTCCATCAAAACTAATATTTCTAATCCTTTTGTGTTCTTAAAGGCTGGAAATTTTGAGTTTTATACTCACATATTAACTAAAAAATACAGAACAAAGGAGAAAGGAAATATTTTGCCCCTCATAATGAATTTAACGTATTTTAATATATGCGATTTTAGCTTTAAAATGGGATTGATGACTAGCAAGTCTTTCCATGTGAATTGAAAAGATACACTGAAAGTTACAAACTTCTTTGGATGAAAAATAATAACATGACTAAATAAAGATTTGGAAAGAGGGTTTGGAAATACAGGTTTTTATATATTTTTTATTTTTTTATTTTTTAAATATATTTTATTGATTTTTTACAGAGAGGAAGGGAGAGAGATAGAGAGTTAGAAACATCGATGAGAGAGAAACATCGATCAGCTGCCTCCTGCACATCTCCTACTGGGGATGTGCCCACAACCCAGGTACATGCCCTTGACCGGAATCGAACCTGGGACCCTTCAGTCCGCAGGCCGACGCTCTATCCACTGAGCCAAACCGGTTTCGGCAAAAATACAGGTTTTTAAAATTAGGAGAGTTTCTTTGCTATTCTCTTATTTAGCTTAAGTTTATATATTATTTTATTTACTTTATTTTATTTATTGCCTGTGTTTCAATCTAGATAAAATGTGTTTTTATTTTGTTAGATCTCTATATTGCTATTTGCTCAAATTATTGCTAATGTGGACAACCAGGAGTTGATTACCTGCTTTCAGTACCCTTTTGTAACCTATGAATTGCAAGAATTCAATGGTCATGTACAGGGATATTTGATTATCATGTAGGCAAATATTTCATAATTCCATTCCTTATGTGAGTAAATCAATATACAATTTCTCAATGAACATTTTGTAAGCTAAATTGTTGAGAGCTCATAAGCTCAAAGTTTGCCCAGGGAAAGTTGACTCAGATATGGCTTTAATTGCTCAAGTACACAGACCAGGCATTAATATCTTATTTAATTAATATTTTATTTTATCCTGATGAGTTGTCAATGCTGAAAACTGGATAAATATTTTTATAAAGTTTTATTTTATTTATCTTGCTGCCACACTTGGAACTTTTCTTTCTTTCCTTATAAAAATTTCCAGAGTATTGTTAAAAAAAAAACCCAGAAGTATTAGACATAATTCTTAAGATATTTTCAGTGAAAGTGTTGCTAATGTGTTTAATGAGATTCCAAATTTGAAACAGATAATGAGATGCTATTGTTCATCATCACAGGGTAAAAATAAGATACTAAACCAACTGTTTTTTAACAACTTCTGTTACCAGAGGAAGTGATTTTGGCCCATCGTATCTCACATAATTAGATTTTGAAAGCATTGAGAGGATCCCTTTGGAAGGCTGCAGATTGTAATACCCTAGGAATCTATTTCCGTAACACCCAACAAAGGACAAACAAAGAAGGGAAATAAGAACTTAACAATATGTACATTTTCAGAAACTTACTGGATGCTAGTTCCCACGTGCAAAGCTGTCATCAGTGGTAACAGAAAGTACATATGCATATGAAATTTGAAGAGAATGTATCAAAGTGCCTTGAATATTATGTAACATGTAATTTTTTAAAATAGCTTTAGTTAGAAAAAGTGAGATTCAAATAGAATTGCCAGTTGTAAGCATAATTCATTCATATCATTATTTATAGAGAAAACAGGAAGAAATGGAAAGATAAATTAGGAAAATAGTCATAGGTAATCTGAAACCACCTACTGAAGTTTAAAATACATGTGGCACTTTATGTTTAGAATTCACTGTAATAGGTAATTTATTTATTTTTTTTATTCAGACCTACTCAGGGAAACATACAATTTATAAATTTTCCTGAAATAAATTCACATTCAGAATGCAATGTCCTACTACTCATCCAAACATAATGATGCATTCTGGATTTATAATTTTTGAATAAATGAAGAGAGAAATGAACAAAAAGGGCAGCCAGTGGAGAGAAGTAGAAGGCACATCTATTGATTTGCACAGTCTGTTGATTTCTGTTATCTTTTTCCTTTCCATCAATACTAATGCATTTCAGTTGTATTTCTTAGCTGGTACCTCTACTTTATATGACAGATTTAATTAGCCCTTTTATTTACAATCTGAAGCACCAAAATAGGCGTGGTTGATAATTTGAGTATAAGAGTTTCTTCTCATTAAAATTTTCTAATTCTCCAGGGATTATTAAACATATTCCATATATTAAGTAGCTGTCATTTGTCCCTCCAGCTCCACTCTCCACCCTTGGAATGCACCAGTGGGCTGCCTTGTTCTCCAGCTTGGCAAATATGAGGCAGCAGAAGGAGGTGAGGTGCTGAGGCCAATAGAAGAGGGAATTCAGGGTATTTATTTTCTAGCTGCTGCCCAGGTAACTATGGGTTTACAACAAACCTATTTTAAGGGGCTATAGCTCCTGTCTGATGGCTCTTACCATACAGCTCTCTTGTGTTATGAACCTGAGATTATTACTCTATTCCTTGTAATTTTCTTAAACCCATCCACATATTTGTAAATAATCCCTTTATTAAACTGTCCTCAAATTACCTAATTTGAATGTGTCATAAGTTTCTTGCCATGACCTCAACAGATGCACCCTCTTAAAGACAAAATATGCTACTTAGAAATAGTCATTATAAACTATGTAATCTGGTCAAATTACTTAATATCATTTAGCTTGTTTCTTTGTCTATAACTATGTCTAATAACATCTACCTGTGAAGATGTTGTGGGAAGAAAAGTGCACATAAAGCACTTGGGAAATGGTAGGCATCAAATAAATAGTCTACGGAATTATTTTTTTTATCTTTTTATTTTTTATTGGCCAAATAATCCAGGTAACAAAGAATAAAAAAATAAATGTATGCTTATATATGTAAGGGAAAATAATACCATCTTTTGGTGGCTCTATAGAATTTTACTAACTTTTAATCCTTCTCAAAAAACAAACATATGAAATTTTCAAACCATTTAATGGCAGGAATCGACAAGTTTAATCCACATTGTAAATTTTAAACTTTAATGTAACCTTAAAATAAAGAATAAAACTCAAAACTGCTGTGAAAAATATACCTAGAAAAATAATAACTGCAAAAAATATATGGTGTTAAAATTAATAAAATATTTTCTAATTGATGCATCTCACTTTATGTGGCAAATTATCAAATCATTGTTGTTTTCCATATTTCCATGTATAATAATTCCAAATAATGGGTCAAAGTAGTATATTTTAGCTAAGATTTCACAATGAAGTATAGATTTTTACCTTCATACAATATTATCTTCTAATCATTTCCACGCATGGACTACTTCTAAAGCATTTACTATGTACTCAAAATAACAACACTATGATATTGGCATTAGGTTTAGTCGATAAATGTAATGTAAACTTAAATATTAGTATTGACATGGGTTCTATTAATATTTGTTACAATTCCATGGGATGCATGAATAGATCTTTGATTTTTCCACTTCTAAATTTCAATATTGCTGTAGGTGTTGGAGATTTCTTTTAACTTCATAACTAATTTGGCTCCCAACATCATTTCATTATTACAATCTTAAATAACATACACATAACCACTTTAACATAAACACAATATATATTTGGGAACTTTAAAATAGTAAAATGCATCCTTGTAAAATGTATAAATCTTGAAAAATTTAATTAAAACATTCTCATTTATGTTATGCCATGAGAAATATTTAAGAAAGAAATATTTCTGGAAGCTTTTATTGTTATACTTTCTTCATTTTAGGTAAGACAATTAAGGGAAGGCTAAGAAGATTAAGGGAAGACCCAGAAATAAGACCTACTTCACTCATGTTCAACAAACATTAATTTTCATTTTGTGCCATGAAATGTGCTAAACACATATCTTGGACTAATGAATGTTTTACAAATGAAAATATTTAGGAGATGCATTCAGTATTTTTGCAATAAAGCTGGTGAACAAAGTACCTGGAATTGAAGGCCAGACTATAACTCCAAAAACTACCACCTCAGCCACTACATGATGTTTTTCCCCAAAATCAGTGCTACAATTTACTTTTTATAGGATTCCAAAAATTATGATGAAAATATATGCTATAAACCACAAAATATGTAAATCTACAACATATCTTATTCTATAAAAATATTCTTAACTTAGCATTTTTTCAATTAAAATTATTTTGATAACCCCAAGATTTTGGAGTACCCCTCTAAGTAGGCAAATAATTATAATATAGTCATTGTTGCTATGGGGATTAATCTGATAAAGCATATTTTTAAAAACTTCATATTTAAAGGTTAAACGTAAAGATTAAAAATGAAAAAGAATGTCTGCTATCTTTTATATTTATATTTTACTAAAGATTATATATAGTGTAATTAGGTAATCAAATATAAATAAACTTTAAACAGACAGTAAATAAACAGATTTAACTGTCATAATATACAGAAAATTTGAGAGTGTATGTAGAAAATTTAAATAAATCTATGGCTAAACTATTAGAATTAATAATTGACTGTAACAACCTTACTAGATATAAGATCAATATATAAAATTTATAATAGGCACAAATCATTGGTCAATGTGTTTTTTAAATAGGCACAATGGAATAAAAACAATTATAATGATAGGAATAAATCTAATGAAGAGTGTAAGACCATTACACAAGATTGTTGTAAGAAATTCCTTTAAAAATATTAAAGAAGACCTTAATAAAGGAAGACATGATATACCATGTCAATATTTTGGAAGACTCAATATTATTAAGCTATCAAATTTTCCTAAATTGATTTACAGATCCAATTACATTCCAGCAGCTTTTATCATGAATATTTTTTAAAACCTTATTTTAAAATTTACATGTAAAAATAAAGCCACACAATCTTGAAGAGTGTAAGTAATATAAAATCTTATATCAGCATAAAGAAAATGAGTTAATTAACAGTAACTATGGATAGTATTTCACAAGTATAAGTAGTGTAGGAAATAAAAAGACAAGTGGAGTGAAGAAGAGGGTCCAAAAATGAATGGATGGATGATGGATGGGTGGATGGATGGATGGATGGATGGATGAATCGATAGATGGACAGAGAGATAGATGATATTTAGAGAAATTATGAAAGGACAGTGTTTTATGTGAATGGTGTTGGGTCAAATTGATCAGATACATGAAGAAGGAATGAAACTTGACCTCTTCTTTATACAATTTTGAATATCATTACAAGGGAGTTGTTGATCAAATAGTGAAAATTTGAATAATCAAGGTACTAAAATCAGAAATTTCTCCTTGACTATAGAAGAAATATCTTTAACTATGAGATAAACTCAAAAAGCACTAACCATAAGGACAGTGAATGATAAATTAGAGCACATTAAGTATATGAAATTAGGAAATGAGTGAGAAAAGAGTTATAATATATATATAATAATAATATAAAACCAAAAGGCATATATTAATAACCTACAAAGAAATAACCAATAAAAAATGGGTAAGGGACTTAAATAGGCATTCAAAAATTAATTGAACAATTGGTCAATAAGAATGTAAATAGATGCTCATTATCATTGATCACTAGATAAATGTTAAGAAAAAATCAAATAAGTATTTCTTGAGCAGACTGTCCAAAATAAAGAAGATTGACAGAGATTTGGATTGCTAGAATTTTCATATACTGCAGTTGGTGGAAATATAAGTTAATTCAGACACCTTGAAAATTGCCACTCATCTACTATAATGAATTAATGTATTCCCTATGACCCAACAATCCTCTCTAGGTCTATAATTACAGAAATACGCATGTATCTCAAAAGACATTGAAAAATGTTCATTCAGTATAGTTGATAACAGTGAAAAGTTGGGGGGGGGGGCTAACTGTCCATCAAAACTAGAATGTATTAATAGATTGAGGTATATTTTTATAATGAAAGAGTGCAATGATTATTAGTGAACTGTTAATTATAACAAATTGGATGAACTAATGTATGGTGTCAGAAGTCAGCATAGTGATTAACTTTATGGAGAAGCAGAGACTAGTGATGACATGAAGATCTGAGAGTAATTTCTGGTGCTATAGATACTCTTTTTCTTGAAGTAGGGGTTGCCAACATGGATGAGCTCATTTGTAACAGTAAAATGTGTTACATTTGTATGAATGATATGGGGGATAGGTCCCCAAAAATGTTTTTTAAAATGTATTTTGTTTTCAAAATTGAGCTAACAGCAGTTAAAGTGTGTATACAGTTTTTGGGACACCCTGAATAATAAAACAAAAGTTTATTTTAAAATATGAATTCACTATACAATATTAACTATTTAAAAAATTAATTGGAAAAGCATTTAGAAAGAAATACACCAAATATATTTTTGTCTCCTTGTAGCAAAATTAAGAGTTTTTATTTTTCTTTTAGTTTTTGTTTGTTTATTTGTTCTAGACGGTTGGGGTGCTGTTTCAAAGCAAAGAGTGGACTCATCTGGTTCTGTAGACTGAGCTTCTGTCCTGTTTAGAGTGCTTACATCTTTTAACTCTTTGCTAGCCATCCTGTGTGTGCAAAATGTTTTTACGGGGTTGGGATGGGAAAGCCTAAAGGAATAAAGGGAATTCTCCGAATCCTTATTTAGATGAGGTTATTTTTTATTCAATTTCTAGTAAATTCCATATTCTCTTAAGTTAAAAAATGATTAATTAATTGTTGGAAGTTAAACTTATGTAGCAATCAATCATTTTGAGAGTAATACAGATAAGTACAAGTTATAAAATGATTCTATATAACCTAAATACATTGAGTAAATTTTAGAATTCAAAAAAATTCTCAATTATATTAGTTTCTGGCCTCAACTTTTGATTTTTATAATCTGGATCTGCTACCAACCCAGACAATTATACAAAAGAACATTATTTGATTGCTCTCTTAAACTATATTATTCTAAAATTAAATAGTTTATGGTTTTCTGAAGAAATAGAGATTCCAATGATGAAATATGTATCATCATATTTTAATTTGCCAAAATTTCATCTCAGGAATGGTGTTTTATTTTTTAAGTTCCATTAATAAAAATTCTATGTAAATACAAATATTCAGAATATGATCTAAAGATTGTTTTGTCTCTTCCCAGACATATTTTATTTTCTATGTAAAATGTAAAAATGTTCCACACAAATGTTCAGATAGTATTGACACAAATATAATTAGCATAACATTCAAGTAATAAAAGTAATAAATTTTTATGAGTGCACCCAGATTAAACTTTGTATTTATCCAATGCCTCACATATTCATATAATGACCAAATTTCCTCTGTTGAACTACAATATTAAAAAAGAACAAGCAAAAAAAAAAAAAGAATAACAAGTTGTAATGATTCTTAGTAATTCAGAAATTTACACTGGAGACCCATTGCAAAAGAATATAGATTAGAAGCTTTTGCAGGATAGGCACATAGATTTGATCTTTTGGAAAAGTTTATGGTGAAAGTTAGTTTCATATGTGCAGCAACTGGTATATGTGAAACACTGTGATAAGTTGTTGTTTTTTTCTCCCACTCATCAAAGAAATACTTGAGGAAGGTAATGCTACCTGTACTTCGAGAAGAGGCATCTTGAGCTTATTTGGAATTTTCCCCAGGATCATAAAACTAATCAATGAGGAAGTTATTCTACTATGGGGTCTGTTGTGATTACAATCTGTATAGTAATTTGAAATTTTATATGTCTAGGTATTAGGGGAATTTTGCCTTTCCAGCTATTTGTATTACTAAAGCAATTAATATAAATTTCACACATATTGGATTCTTTTGATGGCTCTTGGCATTGATCAAATTAAGCAGACAATTGGTAAATATTGGATGGCATGTACATCCATTTATATCAAAAAGGTATTTTTTCTATTAGATGCAAAATGAGCATATCCAGTAATGGTATAATTTTAAAGAGTCAAATACATTGGGAAAGCCTAAGGTGATGTGCTAAAGCTATACATTTTGTTCTCGAAAATAAGATATATTTCCCTTGACTCAACTTTTACAAAGAATAATTCAATAATATGGCCGGTGCTTTTAGTTTATGGCACTTTTTAAACATGCATTTATTCATAAAATCACAAAGTTTATGTAAGGAAAGAGGAGGGTATTCATCTCACCTTTTCACAGTTAAGAAAGAGGAAGCTCAAAGAAAGGCACCAAAACCAAAATTGACATACTTGTATTCCAAGTTTTTGCTCTTTCTCCAATCACACCACGGACCCTATACCAAGGCCTAATCTTTCAAAGTTTGTGTTATCATTTTTTTAAATTTTATTTTACATTTCAGCCAACTAGAGGAGTAAGATTTATATTATTAGGCATAGAAAAAACCTAGCATGCACATAGTGCTGAAGTATTCTTTTTAAGTAAATCATTGTAAATATTGGTATGTGATGCCATGTCAAATACTGGAAATCTATGAGTTCATACTGTGGCTCTCACATTAGTCTAAAACTTTCTTCCCATTTTCCCCAAGTA
This sequence comes from Myotis lucifugus, assembly GCF_000147115.1. NCBI lineage: Eukaryota > Metazoa > Chordata > Mammalia > Chiroptera > Vespertilionidae > Myotis > Myotis lucifugus. The sequence continues at coordinate 7,080,566 of NW_005871063.1, read as the reverse complement.
CTTATAACAACAACGTAACAAGGCAGTTAGCTGCCTGAAATGGAGTTAGACTCTCCTATTACATCGGCTGTGTTTGTAAATATGCTTGGATCCTCTTGTTGCTTCTGGGGAAGGTGGTAGTGGTGGTTGGTGGTCAAGTGTGCATGTTGGGGCAGACTGAGAAAGGAGGACCATAGGGTCTTGAATGGTGCCTACTCAAGTCTGGGCCACTAGGATAGTGTGTAAATCTTTATAGTTTGAGGAATAAAGACTCATGAAATTCTTAAGATGAGATATTTTAGAAGATGCGAACAAGCAGAACTTGGGAATGTGAGGTGCAGGACAGAATCAAGGAAAGATGTATCTTCTTGACCCAGATTCCAGCACAACTCTAAGGTTGGCAGTTTTGGAACATGAAGAATAGCACCTTCAGATGCATGTTTACTGCGACTATATAACCTGTAAAAATTGCTGGAAAAAGACAGGAGGGGCAGGAAAAGGAAAGCACTGAATAGTCCATGTCATCAGTGGTATGCTGATTAATGTTTAACAACTGACATTCAGGGGCAAACAAAAAACTGGTTTGTGGCATTTGCCAATTCCTCTGGTAACAATATTCCCACCATGGACAATTTCCAATTTCCTATATGAAATAGTTTCGTATCAAGTTTGGGAGAGATACCCACAAAGTACAAGCTGGCTCAAGCACAGAAGTGCATGCAGTAATTCCAAGTGAAGCAGTGGTAAAAAAAGAGCTTTAAAGTAAACTCGTTGGTTAATCTCAGACATACACTGTAAATATCAGTATAAAATAAACTAGTTTGAACAGTTTTGGGTCTTCAGGCCATTGCAATTTGACCAAAAACATTGTAGCTGGACTCTGGCCAACATCTCAGTTACACTTAATACTGCTTTGTATAAAATGTAGTTTGAGATGTTTTGATGTTATTCTTTGGAGCTGCAAGTCCTATTCTCTCTATTTTCTAAATACATTTTGGATCCCTCCTCCTGTCTGCTTATTAGTTCAACTTTATGTCTCAAGTACTATCCTAGCCACTGGGAATATAAAGATGAAAAAGACAGACAAGTGTCCTGCCCTTATCATTTCTTGCTTCAACTAGGACAAACCTTCTGATTTGTCTCACTGTGTCTAGTGTCTTCATTCCATTTTAACATGACCAAACTGATTTTTGTCCAACTACAAAAATGATAACCTCATTCTCCCAAATGTATTCCACAAAAGCTCCTCAAATCAACCCCTGCTAGAGTCTTGCCTAATACCTTCTCATTTTTTTTAATGATGATAAATCCATCTCCCTTGCCTTTGCACAGAATGTTCTTTCTGCCTAAAATGTCTGCCCCCTCTGACCCTGAAAAAAAAATCCCTCCTTATAGTTTAAAAACCAGCAAAAAGATAAACTCCTGTGCAAAGCTTTCTCTAAATTTTCCCAGAAAAATTAAGGTCCTTCATTTCCTACCCCTGAATTCTGAGTGCCCCCTCTAAGCAGTTGTTCCTGTTGTAAAATTCTGCTACATATGGCTACACAAAGTGTATATGGCCCAGCCTCTTATTAACATAAGAGTCTATGCTATGATGAAAGAAGTGATCATTATAACATATAAATGGTGAATGTTTGCACCATGGCAACCTTGATACTGTATTTCCTCACAAAATGTAAAATGGGCACAGAAAGAAATTGTCTTGACCATCTGTGAAATCTGCCTAAATTAAATTACCTGGAACCAATTTTTGCTGAAATAACATACTGAGTACAAGGAAGTGTGTTGACCAGCCACTCATATGATCTGTATACTTCTAACAATGTCACCACTCAAGGCTGCAAGGATTGATGTGTAACTAATCTATAATCCACCCCGATACAAGCTCTTAATTTGAAGTACTGTCACTTGTTGAAAATTACGACTTTTTAAGTTGGTTGTAGTTTACTGGTGCTTTATGAACTCTCTGGTATCGCCACATTCATATAATTGGCATGTTGTTAAACTGTTCCTTGTACCTAGAAGATTTTCATACAGCAACAGACAATAGTCTCTGATGAAGCTTTGATTCACAATTAATTAGTACAGCAAAAGGCTTTGCTTTTGGCTCTGTCCCTTCAGTAAATTATAATATGACACACATTTGCATTTACTCAGTGCAGCTGGCTTTCATGAAAAGAGCATTTGCCCTCAAAATAATGTAAAGCAAATGCAGACTGTTTTCATTCCTAAAAGAACACCAAGGCGCAAGGCAGGTGGCTTAAATGAATCATGAAAAAATAATATTTTTTATGCATGTTATCTGATGAAAAATTTTAAGAAACTTTCCCTTGTTCACCTGTTAAAAAACCCCATAATAAAAGACAAATAATATGTAAAATTTAGTAATAATATATTATAATGTTCTTTGAAATGCAAATTTATATACAGTACATTAAGACTATTCTTTACTGCTTTATCAGTGAATTATTTTCTAAACAAGGTTATCAATTTGTTCTGTTGGAGAAAAATATGTTATGGTAGTTTAGTGAATATTAATTTTCAAGTGAATTTAAATCTGATTTGAATACATGTTCAATATATACATAATTTTTTAAATCAATATACTTTCTTGAGCACTGAGTCATAATTTTCAGCACTTTTTTAAATAATATATTTTTATTAATTTCAGAGAGGAAGGAAGGAGATAGATGGAAATCAATGATGAGAGAGAATCATTAATCTGCTACCTCCAGCACGCTCCACAATGGGGATTGAGCCCGAAATCCAGGCATGTGCATTGACTGGGAATTGAACTGTGACCTCCTGGTTCATGGGTTGGTGCTCAACCACTGAGCCTCACTGGCTGGGCATAATTTTCAGCACTTTAAATAAAATTAACTTTTTTTTCCTCAAATATGGTTTATATTATGGTTTTATTTCCATTAGAACATGAACCTGAGATTTTTACCACTATAATTTCACTGTACTATATAATTTCAAGAAACATTTAGATACAAGAAAAACGATGTGTGGGTGTGAAGATATATTTCTACTGCAAATGAACTAAAAATACCATTGGAAATATATAATTTTCCAAAGGCTTTGGATAGTAATCACAGAAAGATTTGACATTTCATTCTAATAATATGTATCACCATCATACTAAGCTAGGTTTTTTCCCCCCATTTATGTTAACATTATGTTTCAATGGACTTGGACATTCTTAATATTTGTATTAACTAGATTTCAATGAACCTGGATAGGTTTAATGTTTAGAGCAGTGATGGCGAACCTATGACACACGTGTCAGAGGTGACACACGAACTCATTTTTTTGGTTGATTTTTCTTTGTTAAATGGCATTTAAATATATAAAATAAATATCAAAAATATAAATCTTTGTTTTACTATGGTTGCAAATATCAAAAAATTTCTATATGTGACACAGCACCAGAGTTAAGTTAGGGTTTTTCAAAATGCTGACACGCCGGGCTCAAAAGGTTCGCCATCACTGGTTTAGAGTATAACTAACTATTCCATACACCCTATACACATTTGTTAATGCAGATGATGAAAGAAAAATCATCTTAATGTAATGTTTGATAATTTCCTATATTCATACTGCAATAAATGAAAAAGAATAAACATAGCATTAAAACTACACTAATTTAACCATACTTAGAGGATTAATCAAAATTTCATTGTTTTTAATTGATTCATGGTTTTTAATATTTTGTTTTAATTATTTATAACACAATATAAAAATATTGTTATATGGAATATAGCTTGATGGGACCCTCAGCTAGTATTAGGATATTACCTGGGATTGCTTGTCTTGCCAAATATGAATGGATTCATTCAAAGCTTTCATGACAGTTCTGCATTTGTAGTCATTCAGCAATGTTAGGTTACACTGCTGAGAACACATGAAAACATGCTAAGGTAGCTGCTGAGATCTGAATACCTAAGGGAAAAGGTCTTCCACTGCTGTATCACCAATGGAAGATTGGAAAAGAGGTTAGGAGTGTCAGGGTGCATGACTTATAGCCCATGATTTTAGAAAGAGGGAGAGGGATAGAGCAACAGAAACATCGATGAGAGAGAATCATTGATCGACTGCCTCCTGCATGCCCCCTACTGAGGATCAAGCCCACAACCTGTGCATGTGCCCTAACCAGGAACCAAACCATGACCTCCTGGTTCATGGGTCAATGCTCAACCACTAAACCACACCAGCTGGGTAACATCTATATGTTTCTGTCATAGGATACTTGCTTCACTTATCTAGAGTCTATCCAAGATTGCCAGAGCCAATTCCTTTGTCATTCTTCTCAACTACTTGATTTTAAAACTCCAGCTTTATTTCATTATGTTAGTAGCAAAGCACCAATTACACTTCTACATATCTATAAAATGCTAGTATCATTGTGTCTGTCTTTGTCATTCTTGCCCTCCACCACATGGACTTATTTCCCTGTCTTATGAAAAAGAAGTGACTCCATTTCCAACTTTCTTTCCAGGTCAGCAGTAGTTATGTTCCAGGTCACAGGAGAGCCAGCAAATAACTCCTTGTTATCAGCTCCCGTAGTGACATGGTGGCAACTCCTTGAGAAAATAACTTCTGTACCAATCAACCCAGTTAAAGGAATGTTCCTTTGATTTCTGATGAGTTTTATCTTGCTTTTAGAAGAACCCAGCCATGAGCTCCATTTGAGCAGAGGAGGTAGCAGATTAATGATTCTCTCTCATCTTACATTCAGGCCGGCCACTTGCCCCATGTCGGAGGCTCAGGCTGGTGGTTGGCCTCACCGCTGCTCATCGCATGGCCAGCCTTGCCATGAGCTGAATGATGGCAGCTGTGTTCTCTTGCAGTTTTGCAGGCCAGGCCTAATTTTAAATCAGCAGCCTGATGTGTTTTGAAAATATTGACATGACACAGTATTTTAAAATGTTCCCACAATATGTTGAGATTTTCTTTTAGCCTAAATAGGGTTTCCTGCTAAAAGAAATATTTTAGATGAAAAATACATTCAATCTGTTAAAAACTACATATTTATACTTGGCCTGTAAGTGTAAAACTGTGTGTGGAAAACAAGCTCACATTATTCAAGGTGAGCCAGGCTTTTAGGCAGAACGAGTGAGCTGCTTTAAAATCATTTGTTGCCGAGTGTACAGAGAGAAATATCCACCTAATAGAATATGTTTTCACCAATGTATATTATTTGTATATTATGCACATAATTGTACATATAATGTGTATATTTTATTACTTATAATATCATTATTATATATTATTTGCTATGATGCTCAAGAAATAACATGATAAAACACTAGTAAACCTGAAGTTCTAAGGCCAGGGAAACCCAAACGACCTAAAAGTCTTATGTTCTGTATTACAGGTGTTATTTTTCTATATTACACAACCATTTATGCTGAAATGATGACATAAAGAAGAAATTGTTAGGGCAACCCATACTTCTTTCTTTCCATTCTTCAGTCTGGAGCGAGACCACGGAAGAAAGAATAAAGCTTTATATTTTAGTAATATTAACAGCACTTTTTCTTGTTATTTTTTTTTGTATAAAGGGCCATGCATTTTCATATTTTAACTGGGTTCCCACAAATTATATAGCTGGCCCTGTAGGCAGTCATCTGTTTTGAGAGAGGGGAAGCAAAGGCCAAGATATGGCGCTAGGAAAGGGATCAGCATAACTAAAGCATAGACTGTGCAGGTACATGGGCTAAAAATAAGACTTATGTTCAGGCCGGCCACCTCCTAGAGTGCCTTTCATATAACTCAGACCAAGTGATTTCTGCCTGATTCCATAGGAAATGTGAAATTTTGAAGAGAGTTAAGTGGAAGAACATATAAAGAAAAGCAGAGTAGTATATGGACTATTTTCTAAATTAGGTAGAGCTGGATTCAAATCCCAGCTCTCCAATCCAGCTTCTCTGTCACTCTGGTCACATGATGGAACAGTTGTGTCAGGTCAGTTTTCTTATGTTATATGTAGGTATTTGTAGTACCCACTTCATGTGGATAGTAAGAGGTTTGCATTAGGTAAAGTATTTAAAAATTCTTTAACAAGGACAAGCAATTAATAAATAATAGTCTATTATTTATGATAATTTATTATCTATTATAATCATTTTGATCAGGTTTATTAGAATATAATTTTTTACATTAAGCCACAGTTTCTGAGGAAATAATCTAAATATAAAATATGGACTGTTGCCAGAAAGTGAGAATTACCTAGGACAGTGGTCAGCAAACTGCGGCTCACAAGCCACATGTGGCTCTTTGGCCCCTTGAGTGTGGCTCTTCCTAAGCCTTGGGATTACCCTAATTAAGTTAATAACAATGTACCTACCTATATAGTTTAAGTTTAAAAAAATTGGCTCTCAAAAGAAATTTCAATCATTGTACTGTTGATATTTGGCTCTGTTGACTAATGAGTTTGCCGACCACTGAGGAGAATTCCGATTTCTGACTTGGATGATAAGGCAGAAATATAGATTTAGAGGGAATGGCCAAGGGACAAAGACAATATATTCAGTTTAAGACCTATTAAGATTGAAGCCTTTGAGGCAGACAGAATATAGAGATATATATATAAATTTAGGAATTTTGCAGAGAGATCTAAGATGTATGTTTCGTTTTCTTGTGTTAAACCCATAAAAGGAGTGAGGTAGCCCAGGTATCTTACATTCACAGACATATGATATATTTTTACTCCGAGGAGAGTAGTGAGTTTGAGACTGATAGTGGTTAATGGAAGCTTGTGTTCACATAGTGAAAACAGAAAAGACTAGAATTCAGTACATTTGCTTTTCAGCCTAATTCTGCCACTATACTCCCCAGGCAAGTAAGGAAAGAATACCATTTACTGAACACTTTCTAGGATTCAGGCATTCTTCCAAGCAAACTACAAGTAATAACTCCTTACAATTTACAAAATTCTAAGAGAAAAAGACTATACTTATAAGAGTTATACAGATGAGGATCCTGAGATTCAAATGTATGATGTAGTTTTCCCAAGGACTAACGTCTAGCAGATGGAACAGCAGGGAATGGAAATGAGGAAGTGTGAGCCAGCATCTGCACATTCCTAATTTCTGTGTGCTCCTCTTTAATTTAAAGCAAACTCAACAACAAGGCTGACTCCATTTTTGATGTTTGACTCCTGGGACAGCTTTTAAGCCCCACTCGTCCCTCCTCTTCACTTCCTGCTCTACATCTAGACAAACTGATAGGAAAGCCTGGATGTTTTCTCCATGGGTGGCAGCAGGAGACTGTAAACACTCCAGTCCTTGCCCCTGCATGGAAACTCACAGCCCAACCCCATCGGCATCCACAGTAAAAACCCCAAGCAAATTTCATTTCCCTGCTCTCTCAGCCATTTTGGATCTAATTGGCAGACCTGCCCTGATCTCCCTATAGATCTCAATTATATAAACAAGAACTATTTTCATTTCCATTTGGTGTGTAGGTGACATCAGCAGTCTTTATATCAGAACCAAATTTGATCTGGGGGGTCTATGTTTTAACTTCATTGTATGTTAACACAGCATCATTCTAGAATTTTAAATGTGTTGTGGAAATTGTGCAAACATTAAACAACTTTTCACAGTGTATTGATGATTTAGTGGCCTTTGATTTATACTAATTGAAAAAGATATATGCACCCCTATGTTCACTGCAGCATTATTCATGGTGGCCAAGAGTTGGAAACAGCCTAAGTGCCCTCCGATAGAGGATTGGATAAAGAAGATGTGATATATATACACAATGGAGTACTACACGACCATAAGAAACGATAAAATAGCATTATTTACAACAACATGGATGGACCTTGAGAACATTATGCGAAATGAAATAAGTCAAACAGAGAAAGCTAAGAACTATATGATTTAACTCATATGTGGAATACAAAACTGAAACTTATGTACACAAACAGCAGTGTGGTGGTTGCCAGAGGAGGGGGGGTGCGGGGAGAAAGGGGTCCTAATATGAGGTGACAGGAAAAGATTTTACTTTGGGTGGTGGGCACATGGTCCTATATATAGATTTTGTAAATTAGTAATCCACACATGAAACCTATATGTTCATGTAGACTAATGTCACTCCAATAAAATCCTATATAATAAAAGGCAAAAAAAAAGAAAGAAGATCCAAAAGGTAAAATTTCCCATGCCAAAGAAAAAGAAGAAACATGAACAGTTTTAAATTATTATCCTTGCTTGCATTAAAGGTTATCTCAATCTACTACCTCGTTTCTGCAGTTATTGGCCCACAATAGGGATGAATTGTGTATTTAGTCAGTCAGGTTGTCACTTTCATCTGTCTAGATCCACAGGAATTAATCACAGAACAATTTTGAAAAATTATTCTTAGACAAATATTTCTTAAGGCCCTACTATGTACAAAGTACTATGATCTGTTTCTCAGTGATTGCATTCAATTATTTAACCCAGGCAAACCATAATTACATTCAATTCTCAATTCAGATAAAAAAAACTCAATTTTAACATTACAATATTTTCTTGCTTGGATTTCTTCTTGTTTCCTATTACTTTTCTAATAGGGAAATTTAAATATATAAGTTATATAAGTAGGAGTGACAGGGATATAGAATTTATTTTTATAAGATACAAAAATAAAAGACATCTAAGGGCTTCTGAAAAAAAGAAAAATGTATAATTTGGGTTTCATCAAAATTAAAATAATTTGTGCTTTAAAATAGACACTCAAAATGTAAGAAGATGATCTACAGAATGTAGGAAAATATTATAAATTTATATATATATATATATATATATATATATATATATATATATATATAATTAGGGACTTGGACCTGTATCTGGACTATCTGAAGACTTATCACAGCTCAATACTAAAAGGACAAATTATTCAATTATAAAATGCAAAAGTCAGATAATAACAAGCGTTGATGAGGATGTAGAGAATTCTAAACTCTCACATACATTGCAAGTGGGAATGAAAAATGGTTCAACCAACTTTGAAAAACAGTTGGCCAATTACCCTAATGATTAAACATAGAGGTACTGGGTTATCCAGCAACTATATTCCTAGATATATAACTAGGAGAATTGAAAATAGTCAACTGTAATGAAATTTGTGCATGGATATTTATAGGAGCACTATTCACAATTACCAAAAGGTGCAAACAACTCAAATGTTCATCGAAGAACAAATTACAAGCAAAATGAGGTATACTCATCCAATGAAATGTTATTATGTCATAAAAAGAAATTTAAATTAACCTTGAAAGTATACTAAGTAAAAGAAGTGAATCACAATAGACTACATATTATATGATCCTCTTCATGAAATGTCAAGAATTAGGAACTCAATAGAGATAAAGTAAATGAGTGATTTCTTAGGGCTTAAAGGAAGGGGTAAAGGCAGAAGGGATAGCTAAGTGTAGAGGGTTTTCTTTTTAGTTGACTTATTAGTAAAAAGAAAATGAGGTTAATAAAATCCTGATATTTGTAATAAATGAGTATATAGATATACTAGTCACTGGTAGTTATATATCATATATTTAATTAGAAGACAGGTTTGTTTAAAATTCAACAGACCATAAAACCACAAGTTGTATGTCAAAAAAGAGATTGAGAACCTTCATGACAAATGAATTCATGCTGGTTTAGTGTGTGTTTAATTAGTTACATTATAAAGAATGGATTGAAAATCTATCTAAAATAAATCTATTGTGAAATATAAAAGCTTAAAATATGCAATACTTGAGGACAGTGACTACTTCTTTTGTTTTATCTTAGATACTCAACATGTATGGTACTTAATGTATAATAAAAATGTAATCAGCATTTTCACCAAAGAAAATCTAAACCAGCAATTCTGGTTAATTATGGAATAATACTATGTCATACTGATATCTAAATATTTCAATAGTCTGAAACTTCTGAGAGAGTAGAAAAAAATTGAATTTTTCACTCATTTGTAACAAGAACTTGAGATATATAACTTTATAAATGTGTACAAATACCTCATAGGTTTTCCTTTAGCTGGTGTTGGTAAACTACAGCCTGCTAGCCAAATCTGGACTGCTACCTGTTTTTGTATAGTCACAACTAATGAATTTTAGTCTCAGCTGATTGAAAAAATAAAGTACAAATAATAATTTGTGATACATGAAATTTAAATTTTTGTTAGGACACAGGCATACTCATTCTCTTACCTATTGTCTGTGCCTATCTCCATAATTCTATGGCAAACTGAGTAATTTGTCAGGCCATATAGACCAAAATATTCACTATCCCTTTACTGAAAAAGTTTTCTGAGCCCTACTATAGAGAAATTTAAATTACAAGCCACAATTTTCAAAGAACTTCAATAAAGAGATACATTATCTTGAGGTCTACTGTATTTTGACCCTAATGTTATTCAAGACTGCACATGAGGGCAATTTAAAATCTCATCTGAATGTACTTTTGGAAAGAAGTATAGTTCTCATGGTATACAGATGACAGAGTTTAGTATTAGGAATTTGGGGACTGTGTTGTTTGACTTTATGGGAGAAGGTTAAGTGAGTGGTACAGGAGTTGCTGACAGAACCCGCTGTGAAGCTGAGTAATAGACACAGAGCCTCTGGTCTACTTTTCATCACAAGCCTTCTTCAAGAGTCAAGATTAAACAGCAGGGCTATAATTAAACAAGACAAAGTTGTTTTGTTTGGGGACAAAGATAGAATGCCAGAATAATACACAGACTTGTCATCTAACAAATCTACTTTGAACTACCTTGCAAAAATACATTTTGCTGTATTTTCCCAGAGCTAAATCAGAGGGTGGAAGTGATTGGGCAGATGAAATGATAGGAAAACTATTTATTTAAGGACTCTTTAATGACGTGCCTATTTAGGCGATATCAACCTCCAGAGCTGATAGGTAATTCTCTTATTCCTTGTACTTGAAATTTCTGGCTTTAGCTAAGTTTTAAAGTAAGAAATTTCAGATCCTATAACATGGGATTATTGTTAAATTCTAGGGGATTATAAGGAACTAGAAAGAGGCAGGAATCTGTTATGATTGAAATACATTTCTGTTATTTAAGGCAGGCTCCAAATATGAAAAAAGTCAAGTTCAAGGAAGTCCATTTTCACCATCATTGATTTTCACTGAAGGCAGACTGTTTTCACCTCATTGATTTTGATGTTGATTGAGTCATGTTCATCCAGTTGGTCAGTATTCAGGAGCTGGTTCATTTCTGATGGGTTAATTTGTCTAGGATCACTGACCAGTTACCTTATATAGTGCAACTGTTATTCAACATTTTCTCAGGCTATATATTAAGAAGCTTAAAGAGCTAATTAATTGAATGAAATTTTATTTCCTAAAGTTTACATAATTCCAAATAATTAATAGCTTATTTACTTTAATCATAGAATTTGAATTATCCTTTCACCAGATGACATAAGGTCATATAAAATATGCACATCTGATTTTCATATTATAATTCATTTTTTTAAAAGGAACTTAATAGGGACAATGACTTCTATAGAACTATAAGTTACAAAAATCACAAAACTGCAATTAACTATTAATGCTTGAAAATGAAAAGCAAGTTCTACACCCAGATAGAAGTAACAATATCCAAGTCAATGTCCAAATCTGAAACTCCTGATTCAGTTATCATCCAATTATCATCATTCATAAACCAGCTTCTCTACCTACTCTATATATAACCCATCAAATAGAACCTTTCTGTCTAAACAAAATCCTCTATCTGTGAACACTAATAATTCACAGGAGAGCATCAAGCTTATATCTGAGATAATAATTATCTTTTTGTGACACTTTTATGAGTTTTCCTTTCATTAATTTTTATCATGGAATTTTTCATTGTTCTGGTAGTCTTGGAACAAACACTGCTTTTAACAACTCTTAGCTGAAATTCTATATATAAGATTTTTGAGCCTTTATCATAAACTGTCCCATCTATCTTTCCTTTGTTTCCAATTCTTTTTTAATCTATCTTTCCTTTGTAATTCTGAAAATGATTTAGAATGAATGGTAAATCAAGAATTTGCTTTTGTCTATATCAACATTCTCCATCAATTGGATTTTGGCCCATAAAATACAAATGATTTAGATTCCTTACAGAAATATTTTGGAACTATCTTTCAGTTCATTTCATTTTGTACTGAAAACTTCTATGGGGCTGCTGTAAACCTTCTATAGGACTACTGCTGTTTATGCTAGAAATAGGTGCCTCCAACACAGGAAACACATTATTATTATTATTATTATCATTATTATTATTAATTATTTTAGTTTACCCTAGGCTTTATACATGAAGGTAAAATCTAAAATATGCAACTAATTTTGAAGGCAAAATAATAATAAATAATGAGAACCTAAATAGTCTCTTAGTTGTCAGCTTTCAAAGTTTATACTCATGATTTTAGAGAAGCATTGCTTGATGTTAAGTGGTTTTGTAAACATATATATGTATGTATACAAATATACACATACATACATATATATGCAAACATTTACAAAATATAAAATTCCTCTATGACAGTTGGAAAAGTGAGTTTGAAAATTCTCTCACTGAAAATATTAGACATATCTATAATAATAAAAGCGTAATATGCTAATTAGACCAGACAGCCAAACCATCTTCCAGATGTCCTTCCAGATGACCTTCCAGACAAAGCTGGGGCTGTGAGGGCAGAGGCAAGCCACCGCAGCTGCGAGAGCCAAGCCCCTTGCACGGATTTCATGCATCAGGCCTCTAGTGTTTTAATAAATATTATACTAAAGTTAATATGGATTTTTATCTATTCACATTATCTCTAAAGTAGAGAGAACATTCAAATCAGTTAAATAACTATTACCTATCTGATGGTTTAAGTCTCGTTATTTTGAATTGGAAAAATCTAAGCCTATATATGTTTATGGTACAGATTGTCTATTTAATTAGTTGAGGACCTTAAGAATGTCTGACTAAACCCAACTGGTACTCTAAACTTGGGTTAAAAATACTTTGCATAGATTCCTGTCTCACTGGGCAAGGAAGTAATACTCAAATATAGTATTGACTTAAATATCTGTTCATAGATGTATAATTTCCCGTTTTAAATGTGGGATACCATGGGAATTAATTTATTGAAAACTATGGTTTCTTAAGTAATTTGCATAAAATGTGAACAGATTCCAATGAAACCTTATAAGGCAGTTGGGTATTACTGTCTGGTTTAAGATCTGAAGACACAGAACTTAAGTGATAATGTCCAAGACTAAAGAGTTTGTAAATGTGGAGCAGGGATTTGAAAAAAATAATCTGTCTCAAAGTGCATGGGATCCTTTGTTTTAAAACTGAAAATTATTACAACAGATCAGTTTGAAGTTTGCATAGAGTCAGGTGGTAGAGGGAAAAACTACAGGAAGGGTGATGCATATCAAATACTATAATCATTACAGCAGGAAAAGAAGCAGCGTTTAGTTCATACCATCCATTGGTTATCTCATCCTAAAAGACACAGCAGTGCTGCAGGTGTGCAGGTATTTTTATTTACTAAAAAAATCCAGAGTGACGCTGCATATTCAAGTGCACACTCTGCATACCCATGCATAGGAATCCTAACAAATCCTCGATGAATTATTCTTATTCAGATTTCTTTATATTCAGCATTTTTCAGTACCTTTCTTTCAGCAGTTGGAGTATTTCCGTTGTCAAAATGCATACACACACAATGCCTTAGGATGACATTGAAATGTTTTCCCAGCAGTTTGGGGAAGGCGATGCATCATTGCTATGGACCTTCAGCCTCACTTTTAATTAGTCACCGGCTCACTTGTGGCTATTTTACAATATCTGGCTTAACTGAAAAAATGTTGAATTGATGTATCATTGGGTGGGGAAGGATCTGCCATCAGTAAGTTGTATTTATATCTGAAAAGTGCATTTTCTTTTTTCCAGAGGTTTTTACAAAAGTTCTAATAAATAACAATTCTATTTAACGTGACATAAATTATTGTATTTTCATGTGCACTTTGTGACTATGAATAAAGAAACCTTATTTAAAATGGCATCAGGAAGTCATGAATGGGGACCTCCACCCACTAGTCACAATTTGCATAACCAGCAAGAAGAAGGAAGCTACCTTCCCTGCTTACCTCAGCAACAGCCACTGCCCCCTGCTGGCCACCAATAAGAAACTGCCACAACCTGGAACTCTTGTTCGCCACTAATGGACTCTTGTTCAAAACAACTCTCTCCAATTTCCTCCTGGAAGCTAATAAAAGTTGACCTCCCTTTTGTCTCTTCGGACTTGTCTGTGGTTCACCATAGTGTGCATGTTTTGCATTGCAATTCCTTCTCTGCTATTCCCAAATAAACTCATCTTCTGCTGGCTAACCTTTGTTGTTTAATTTTAATGTCGACAGTGTCTAATTATTCTCAAAATCATCATGCATATGGTGCCTAATCCCACTTTATTAAAGAGATACACTTCCTACTCCAGAAGCCAGGAGGGAAGACTTACGCTGGCTCTTTCTCTTCTCTCTTTTCCCAACAGAAACACGAGAAAGGCCATTTTGACAGAGCTGCTAAGTCTACCTTTATAGTTCACATCCATACCTTTTTTTTTGTCCTTGTCACTAATCCAATCTGGATGACTTGGCTGCTTTTGAAGGGAAACCATCTTCAATCTCTGGAAGAAATAAAAGTATAAATGTCATGTACTCCTCTGGCGGACCATTACTTTTCCACTTGCAGCTACCTCCTGAATATCTCTTTCTTTTAAAAACAATTTAATTTAGAAGTCTCATAGAGATTCTATGTCCTCCATCACAAACTCTGAGACACAGAAATGATTGTGGAGGAGCACGTGAATCCTTTTATATGTCATTTCATACAAGAAAGTGGGGGATTTTTTTCCCTACACCTTAGCCTTGTGCTACAATTGTGTGGTTGCTTTATCCTGAGTGCAATCAGATGCTATACTCTAATGATACACACCTGCATTTATTAAACATGAAAACTGTGCTATACAAAGTGATTTCCAATTCTGCACAAGTAAGCAAGAATTGTAATAAAAAGAAATTGAATGTACTGAAAGAAGAAAAATGGTCAGGATGCTCAGATGAGCCTGAACATACAATATTTTATATGAATGTCTGTTTCTTTGTATTATTTCTAGCAATTTTTTCCCACAAGTCACCAAAAAGTGGCTAACAACACAAATTTACTTGTGTTCTTTATCAAAAATAATGACACACACTTAGTGAGGTATCAGTTCTATTATCATATGTACAGATATTTGCTGCTCAGTAGTTTTAGTTCAACAATTCTAGTCCTCTTTTGGTAATGCAAAAATTGTTTGATCAATACTAGATTAGAATACGATTTCACTTGGGGAAATAAGTAGACTATACATTCCTGAAAAGCAATAACTAAATTATCAGAAACAAGTCTATCTGACCACTAGTAGACACTGTGTTCATTTAATATCAGAGGTAAATTCTAATTTATTTTCCTTGTATCTCCAACTTACTACTTATATATTCATTGTCATTGATATGGTTGTATTCATCTTCAGAGTTCAAGGGCTGCTACTGGGTCTTCCTTGTAAATTCTTAGCAAGGTAATATACTCTAGCAATTAGTTGGTTGTGTATGTGTGTCTTCATATGTGTGTGTGCATGTGTGTATATGTCTCTGTGTATGTCTGAGAAAAAAAGAAAGGAAAGAGTGTGTGCAAAATTAGTGTTGCTTATTTGTATGAATTTTTAAAGATGTTGAGATCAATCTAAAAGAATTCAGAAACATTAACATTAGAAAATTAATTTGATTTATTATTGACCATATTTCCACTGGGTTGTTTTATTTCGTTTACTATTTTGGATTTTTTTTTAAGTTTTTATATTTCTAGTAATGCTTTCTGCAAGACTAATATTATTGCTCACTTTGCAAAAAGACCCAGGCCTGCTGTGTTACAATAGCACCACAGGGTGACCAAGTCCTTCTCATGAACAACCCCAGGCTTTGCAGCCTTTGGTATAGAAGCCAAGTTCTAGGTCAATGATCTCCCGTTGCTTTATTCTGATCTTGCTGGTACTGATTTCTTTTCTGACTGGGCAAGTGTCATTCTAAACAACAACAAAGTCCTTGCCTAGAGGAATTAACACAGATGAACCTAGTTGTACGTATCTTTTTAAAAGAGCAATCAGACCCCTTGAAATTTTGTTATTTAGAGTTTGATTTTCACATCAGAGTGATTTATGTTATACTAGAGGCCCGGTGGACAAAATTCATGCACTGGGGGTGGGGGTCCCTCAGCGGCCTGCACCCTCTCGCAGTCTGGGAGCCCTTGGGGGATGTCTGGGACCCCTTGCTCCTTACCTCCCACCTGCTCGCTGCACCTTGCCTGGCTGCCTGCTCCTTAGCATTACCATGGAGGCAGGAGAGGCTCCCGTCACCACCTCTGTGCTCCCCAGCTGTCAGCCCCCCATGGAAACGCACTGACCACCAGGGGGCAGCTCCTATGTTGAGCTTCTGCCCCCTGGTGGTCAGTGCACATTATAACAACCGGTCATTCTGCCTTAAAGGTTGCTTAGGCTTTTATTATATAGATATGCATGAGTGGATTCCAATGTATATTGTGAATACATAATTTAAAATCTTGATGATATAAATGCATTTTAGATAGATAAAATGCTCTAAGTTTTTAATACACTCTCACATAGGGCAAAAACGTGGAAATGGAAAAGACCACTAGATACAGTATCAGAAATGAAGCATTGACCAGACTTGGAATAACATATGCACCACAGAATAGTAGACATGCTAAAAAAATTACAAATCGTGCCTCCTGGTCATTGTGCCAACCTGATTATAAAATTTGTGAATATTATTTCAACTGGGTCTGTATAAGTTGAATATTTTTTAAAGTTTCTCCTATATAATATTTTTCTTCTTTTCCATTTGGAAACTGAGAAAATGACAAGTACCTGTTAAATCTAGATTAGTAACATTTTATTTTTGTCTCTATATGAGAAAGTAAATTTGAGGAGGGGGGGGAACCTTGGGTGATGAAGTTAACTTATTTGTGCACGGAGTTTTCAGAATTATTTCCCATCAAGATATTATGTGCTTCCTTTACTGACGTTTTATATATAAAATTAAATAAGCACCATTAACTCAACCAAAAAACAAATGCTAAAAAGTTTCATATAAGCTGCTTGTTTTCATAAATTGCAAAGAGTATAGATATGAAAATGGAAATATATTTTATATAAAAGAACATAATGATCATATTAATCAAAATTATTCACTGTAGAAACCATTTGCTGCTGTTATCATTTCAAAAGCATCTATATAATTAGAAATAACTACAAATTTACCCATTTGCTATAAGGTGCAGATACAGGAGTCCTTTAGCAACAAAGTTCAAAATTGGGGGATGCACGGGTCTTTGAGGATAGTAATTATGGTGACAGGCCATTATAAAGACCGAGGACATTTCTGTTTTCTGCTTTATTTTTCTTGCAACAACATAAATAGTAATAGCAATCGGAAGTTACAGAGTGCTTTATTGTTTACTGAGTGCATCACATTTTATATGACATCTGACTACGCCAACTATTTTCACATGTATCTTCTAATCTATCCTGTTTTAAAAAGGAAAAAAACTAAGGCCCACACGGCCAGTAGGTTGTGGACAGTAAGGTGCTCAAGGATCATGGGGCATGTAGATACTCCTTTATATCTTGCATTAACTTCCCTTTATACTGATAGACAATATGTGGTTTGAGATAAACACTATCATAATTATTATTCTGTTCTCTCCCCCTTCCTCCTTCCCTCCTCCTTCTCTCTTTTATGACCTTTTATTTTTTTTCTTTTCTTCAGAATTCATGTGATAACATGCATGAAACTATTTAGTATAACGGATGTAAATAATGGGTTCATGAAATTGCAGTCAAATCTGTATCTGATTGGAAATGAATGATTTTTAGAACATTTCATTTGGTTACTGCATTATTGTTAATGAGTTCTGTGTATGTTGTAAATAAAGGTTTTGATGAGACATATTTCGCAAGTATTTTCTCCCAGTCTAGGGGCTGCCTTTTCATTTTCTTAATTCTGTCTTTAGAAATCAAAATCAGTGTTGTACAAGTAAATGGTTCACTACCAGCTCCCTAGGCAAGACTTACTTTATTTGTAGCCAATGTTGGTTTTCCTGGAATAAATACTGCCTCCATGGCCAACTCCAAGCTCCTGGGGTAATAACAATTGGCTCACAAAACTCTGAAAAATGTGATAGTTCTTGCAGGCCTATGTGAGCTGGCTCCATCACACCAAAGCCTAAGATCTACTATTTAGTAATTTATACTGAGTCCAGCAAAATTTTAACACTAGAATGTAATATTATTTCTTTTGATTCATATTTTAAATCCATGGTACCTATATAATCAAGACTGAAATAACTGTTTTGTAGCATGTTTTGCAAATGAAAGTAGGTATATCTATTTGGAATGATCTGCCTTTAAATAATTATATAATCAGAAGTGTTTCAGCCTTTGCTTTTCACCGAAGTTTCAGAAACTGTGATCCAGTTCGAAGAATAATAAACTAGAGCACACATGTCAATGGTTTTCAGCATATTCACAGAGTTGTGAAACCATCACAACCAATTTTATCTAGACAAAATCACCATCCAAAAAGAAATCCCAAACCCATTATCATTGTTTATTCTATATCCTTTAAGCCCTGGCAACTACTAATCTACTTTGTCTCTGAAATTGTCTATTCTACGCATTTCACATAATTGGAATCATACAGTATGTGACTTCTTTCTTTCACTTAGCATTATGTTTTCAATGTTCATACATGTCATGTCTATTAATATTTTATACCTTTTTATTGCCCAAAATATTCCTTTGTATGGATATAGACATTTTGTTTATCCATTCATTAGTTAATGGACATATGTTTTGCTTCCAACTCTTTGGCAATCGTGAATAGTGCATGTATCAAAATACATGTACAAATTTTATTCAAATACTTGGTTTCAATTCTTTTGGGTACATACCTAGGAGCAGATTTGCTAAGTTACACAGCAGCTCTATATTTAGCTTACTTAAAACTTGCAAATGGTCTGTACTATTAAACAATCCCACTACCCATGTACATTCATGACAATACTTGTTATTATTGTCATTTTTATGTTAACTATTATAGAACCCACAAACAAAATCATTTTTAATTTGCATTTTTTAAAAATAATGAAACCAAGTATAGTTTTAAATGTGCTTATTGGCTATTTAATACCATGTTTGAAAAATATTTAAATACTTTGCCCATGTTTTAATTGAGTTATCTGACTTTTTAAAAAAATTGTAAGTGCTATTTATATACTCTAAATGCCAATTTCTTATCATATATATGAAGTGTAAATATTTTTCCCCATTTTGTGGGTTGACTTTTCATTTTCTTAAAGGAGTTCTTTGAAGTGTTCTTTAAAATTTCAAATTTTAATAAAATTCAACTTACCTATATTTTTCTTATTTTCTTATACATTTAGATATGTGCCATTTCTAAAAAAACCATTGCTAAACTTTTTGTAAGTTTTGAAGTTAAGATGTGTGAGTACTCCAAGTTTGTCATCTCTCAGTATTACTTTGACTAATTTGGTCTCCTGGCATTTCCATATAAATTTAAGATCAGCTTATTAACTTTGGGGGGGAAAAAGGCAACTGGCATTTTGATTTTGATAGGTACTAGATCAAATTAGTATATTAATTCAGCGACTAGTATAAATGAGATGTCTTTTTATTTATTTACATTTTCTTTAATTCCATTCAACCATATTTTGCAGTTTTCAGTGTATAAATTTTATAAATACATATATGACCAAGGTAAATTGGAATACAATAAATAATATTTTTAAAAGGAATAAAAGTATCATGAGATAGTGAGTGGTAGAACAGATACTAATTTAGACTGTGTCGTCAGAGAAGATCTCTTTGAATGAGTATCATTTGAAGTGAGACGTGAAGGACAAGTTTGAGACAAACATGCATTTATCAGAGACAGAACATTTCACACCAAAGTAGCAAATAAAAATGCCCTAAGCTAAAAACAAGTTAGCTATCTTCACAATATAGAAATATGGCCGTTGTGGCTGGTGCGTGGTAAAAGAAAATTAGAATAGAAATTAATGAGGGCAGAAAGTCAGGCAATGACAAATCATGCAGGGTAATAAAATGTAATTTTATTTTAATTTTAAATACAGTGGGGAGCCAGGAGAATTCTAATTAGGAGAATGATACTGTATTGTCTGATTTACATTTTGTATGGGTGTTTCTGGCTGTTTTGTGGTGAACAGATACAGAATTAAAATGTAGAAAAGGGAATCAAGTTACAAGGCTATTGCAATATCTAATACAACCAATTTCTCTCTATTGATTGTAGTAATAGAGAGATTGAGTATATTGCACAGAACAATAGGATAAAATGTGGATGCAGAATATATATAGAACTTTTAACATATTGAATGGTGAGAAGAGAAAAGTATCCAATGTGATTTCTAGATTTTCACCTGAGCACTTAAATTGATATTGTTGGCAGTCATAGAAATAGGATAAATAGAAGAATAATTGGTTTGGCAGGTGAAAATCAAATCTGTTTTGTCTATATTAAAACATAGTACCTAGTAGTAGGACTGGCTTCATATCTTGTGGGGGCCAAGTGTAAAATGAAAATGTAAGACCCTGGTTCATAAATTATTAAGAATTTCAAAATGGTAACAGCCAAGTATTAAAGCAAGTATGAGACCTTTATTTAAGCACAAGGCTCTGTAAGACTGCATACCCAGGATGAAGCCACTTCGGCTGTGAGATGGCATAGATGAGACTTCCATCAGGCAGTTGTATGTATAAGCATTAGGCTATGAAAGAACGTAACAAGAGTCAAAGCCATCCAATTCAAGGTGAGATATTCACACAGCATTGACCAGGTCTGAAGATAAAATTGAGGTTATCAACCTGTTGAAGTTTAAGTGTAAGAATGAAGGAAGACCTTGAAAAGGTGAGATGTATTTATAGGAGTAAGAACATTCTATCCCACATAATTGGAGGGAAGGAAAAGAAAGTAAATAAGGATATTTGGAGATTGATAGATTTCAAATGGAAAGGCGAGGGAATTTATATCGTAATACCTCTCTTTCCTGAAGAAAAATGAAAACCAATTCATTGGCTCAAAGTGTGTGTGAGCTCAAGTGTATTAGTATATGTGAGTGATGTGAATGTGAGTGAGGTGGATAGAGATTTAATGACCTAGAAGGTCTGAAATGATCATTTTGGGGGGGTAAAAGGACAAAATAGAGAACTTTAATGGGCATATAGGACAATGTTGGATGCCTACTTGAGATTTATGACAATTATTTTAAAATGGACGTGACAACACACTTTAAAAAAACTGGATTTCTGCAGCTGCACAGGTGTATACATCAAGTAGATGAATCTGAGGAGTAAAAGACAGGGAGAGAAGGGCAGGAGGATGGATGTAAGAAAGTGTTCATTATGACAGATCACAGAAATATAGCTGGATATGGATAGATATGCAGAGAAAGTAGGGGTAATGATTCATGAAAATGTAATCAATGTGGAGATTATAGTAAGGATAAAGAATTTTGAGAGTAGAGGTTTACAAAGGAGGAGGAAGGACAAATTTGGAAATGCCATTGTAAAAAAGGAGGACTACCATCACCACATTTCAGCCTAATGATAGTGCATTTGAGAAGACACATTGGAAAGGTTTGCAAGGGTATGGAGGACCTAAAGACTGAATCTAATTAGTGGGTGTTCAGAGACCAAGGGTCTCAAAGATGGTGATGATAACAAAGAAAATGACGATGATGATGATGATGATGATGATGATGATATGAATCTAGCAGGCAAGAAATTCTGTTCGTCTCTCTCATAAACAGATATGACACAGGAACTAACTCTTTGGATCTCTATAGGGATATTGGGGATGGCTCAAGCCAAAAGGCTTGGGATGCCTGGTGACAGACATCTTGAAGTATCAAGTGAAAGCTAAGGCAGTGATCATATCACAGCCTTCCCTTACTGCACTGATCTTCAATCCTTAATCAGGTGAGAGAGGCCTTGGACACAGGAGTCTCTGCAGGTCTGTATCTTTTCATCTGTGCCATCACTTAAATATTCATACAGACTTATCAAGTAAATTTTTAATTACTTGTTGTTATAGAAAAAGAAATTATGGCTTAAGAGAAATGAAAAAAATATTGCACCCAAATACTCAACAATTGGTGGCAAATTCAGAATTCAAACTCATGATCATATATAAATTGTTTCTCTTCTGACCTCACCTTTGACCTGCAGTACTATACTGGTAAGTCAAGTATATTCGACAGTTATGTTCCATGTTCCAGACATAGAAACTGAGTTAGTTTCAGAAACGTGAATTTCCTAGTCACACAGCTAGTAAGTAACCCTTTCAGGACTTGAACACATGGCCTAAAATCTATAGAGTGAACTGGGGCTTTTAAGATTCTAAATAAACAATATCTCATAAGAAGACCTCTTGTTAAAATGTGCTTGTTAAACCCATAATGTGAAAACACTATATGGGTGTAAACTTCTAATGCAAAGGGAAAAAAAATAGGAAAACTGTCCACTTGTGAATACTTTCATCTTACAATAGAATAAGGATAAAGGGATTACATGAAAAGCTCCCATGGATTTGAGAGGGTTCAACTGAGTGTAAAAGTGCTGCGGTGACTGAACATGTTTTATATATGGTAGCATTTTAAGATCTTGGGAGTATTACAAGTAAATGATTTAACTACTTTCAGCTGTCCTGTAAGTTGTTCATAATCACTGATTTTGCTTTTCAGATGAGCATAATAAAGTTCTCAATATAGCTCTTTCAGTGGCAACAGCAGTGCTGACTCTTCAGTATGAGATGGCTCAGCCACACAGGATATCTTCACATCCAAGCGAAGCAAAAATTAAAAAAGGAATGGAGTCCATGCAGCGGCAGTCTGGTTTGTCTTTGGTTTCATTTTTGTTAGACAAAGGCACTGAGTCTTTGAAAAGTTAGATACTTTCAATCAAATTGTTATGACATCCAGGGCTTCTGACCTCAGTAATTCTG
Organism: Myotis lucifugus; assembly: GCF_000147115.1. Lineage (NCBI taxonomy): Eukaryota > Metazoa > Chordata > Mammalia > Chiroptera > Vespertilionidae > Myotis > Myotis lucifugus. The sequence continues at coordinate 7,057,428 of NW_005871063.1, read as the reverse complement.
GTAAAAAGACTGTTTCTCAATCTGGCTATTTATTTTTATAGGTCTGATTTATAAACCAATTGTGATATCATCAGATTGCAATGTTGTGAGCCAAACGGAAAGGAAAAATCAACACTATCAATAGATCTTCCCCAGTGAACTAAAATACCCTTGTTTGTAAGAACATCTGTGTCCTTGTCTCATTTTGATCACTTTCTTCTCTTAGGAAACTAGACAAGATAACCAGGAAATGTGTAGTAACGGAAGGATTTTGGCCAAGACTTAGGTCTTCTGACATGGTCAGTGAATGTCCATTTGACCTTAGTGAAGTTGCTTCACCTTTTTGTAGTTAGTTTTCAGTAGGTGTCAAATAACTCCATAGCTAGAAGTGTGTTAAAGATAGGTATCATAAGATTTTTTTAAAGAAAGTTGTATATGAAAAATGCTTTGATTAAGGCTTTTAGATAACTAAAGTTTTTAAAAATATCCTGCACTATTTTTTTGTATATTGCCTTTTCATTTTATTAATGGTTTCCTTTGCTATAAAGAAGGTTTTTAGTTTGATGTTCTCACATCAATGTTTCTCTCTCTCTCCCTTCTCACTCTCTCTCCCTCCCTCCCTTCCTCCTGCTCCCTCCCTTTCACTCTCTGCAAAAATCAATGGAAAAAAATATCCTCTGGTGAGGATTAACAATAAATAAATAAATAAATAAATAAAATATTTGCTTTATAGTTTATTTTGCTCACAAATTTAATACATAGTGGTTGACACAAGAGAAAATATGATATTGTCATAATGTCAAACTTAAAAAAAATAATTCATTGGCACAAAGATCAAGAGAATATCATTTAAACACCAGATTTCATAAAATTTTCCTTCCAGTACATTTTTTAAACTAGCAATAAAGATTCACGGAAATGTTAGCATATAATAAAAAATGGTTTTTAACATATCATATGAGTTTTCTATGTTTGTTCACATTCTTCTCTTTCTTTTTTCAAAGGTAGAGATCCCACTAAAACAAAATCTAATGGATTATACACATCTTTTCTTTGTCAGCAGTATCTATTTGGTAAACCATCTCATTCGACATCTTTAGTAAATGTGTCTATGATTGTGTGGTTGTGTTTTCTCTATAGCTATCTATTCCCTTCCCCTACTTGACTTCCTCCTTCTCTTCTTTCTTTCTTTAATTTTAGATGTTTATAACTACAGAAAACTTTTCAATTTTATCTTCTTTAGGTTTCAGTCTTATTGAGGCTGGTGATTAATCTAACAGAAGCACCGCTTTACACTCACTTCTACTGACACCCATGAGGACGTGTGGCAGTTCTCATTTAGTTAACTGATAATAACTATCATAGTGATGCACCAACAGCAACAATTACAAATAACAGAATTACAAGCCTGCATTCCAAGGTATTTTTCTAAGTTGATATTCAAAAACTAGATCCATAGATTTTCATCTGAAATGCCAGAATTGTGGGTACACCATCTATCAAATGGAAAAAGTAAGGAAGTCTTGGGTCTCCTTTTATATTTCTTCCATTGACTCATCTGTGACCTTCAACAAATGGAGCTCAGTTGAGTTGACGGTAAAACAAGGACAGCCACACTGACCTGTCTTCCAGTGATGTTATAAGACTCAATAAATCAGAGCCTACAAAGTTCCTTAAGGTTCTCAGATGAATCATGTTACATCAGGGTGAAATGTCAGAGTAGAAAAACTACTTGTGCCTTTCATACATCCGCCATTACCAAATGGTCACTGCAAAATAGTATCACGTCACACCTTCATAAAAGTATCCTCAATTTCTGAAAAAAATACTTATCTCAGCCACCTTAAAATAGAATGTTTAATAAATTGTTTTAACCCAGAAAACTATTTCTTATTGCAAGCATTCAACAAAACTATTTTTGTCCTGTTAGCTCTGATAACTAACAGGACCTATAAATAGGTCCTTTTAAAGTGAATTATGGATTAATAAATGCATTTTCTACATGTGCAAGTTGTATTGTCTTTGCTTGCTTTTCAGATATGCTATTTGGAGTTGATTAACAACTAGGGAGTCATTGCCAATCCAATATATAAGAAGTTGGTGGTATATTTTTAATCATCTATATTCAGAGTTGAAAATTAATTTTACTTTGATTTTTTTTAAAAAAAATCCACTGATTAAACTTAAGCAGCTAAACATCTTGGGCATTTACTTCAATGCTGTGTCCTCCCCTATCAGAGAAAAATTGGGCATTTTTCTATACACAATAGAGGGAAAAAAAGCAATTACTATCAATCAGTGACTAAGCAACAGATTGGAGTATTTAGAAAGACTCATTCATACACAGATTTGCAGCAGTGTTCAGCTTCTCTGATTAGATTCCATAGATTTTAAATTGTAGCTAATTAGGCTGTCATAGGTTCATTAATGGCTCTACTGATTCAGCACTCCCTCACCTGCATGCATATTAAAGCTCATTAGCTCCCTTGTCTAAAATACCACCTGCATTAATTGCTGCCGGTGCACCAGGACTCTTCAGAAGGCTCTTCTGACAATGATTCTACCTGCTTGTAATGTCTCGTGCCCCTGAAAGCTCTTCAGGAGAGCTCACACAAAGTTCACGGTGCCGCACGCGTGGTGAGATTGCAGCTGTTGTAAGGGCAGTCAAGCCTGTTTTACGCTTAACAGCAGGATATAAATAATTAGTGATGCCTCTGCCATAGGGCTTAACACAAGGCCACTGTGCTCCAGTCTAAGCTTCTGGGAACCCTCCCCGCTCTACAAAATAAGCTCCCAATTCGTTTTTTTCTGTTGATTCTTGATTCTTTAAGCAGCTTCCACAAAATGCTAAGATTAAAGCCAGAGGAGAAAGAACACTGTAGCTTTCTTTTAGCTCATGGCCACTGTCCCATGTGTATGCGAGATGAGTCCCTGAGTAGGACCTTCAAAACACTCTCAGTTCAAAGCTGCCTGAATAAGTTTCCAGCATCAATAAGCCAATTATGACCTCACGAGTTTTAAAATGGCTTTCATCTCTAAAGTCAAAATAGCCTTTCATTTATTTATTATTTTTTATCTCTCATTCCCTCAGAGTAGCATCTTTGTGGCAAAACGATGTTGAATTCCGTTCCCAATAGAAACTCTTGAGAAATCCAATCATTCATGTGAAGAAAGGAGTCCTACTAAGCATGCTTTGCAAAAAACGATGATGGTTTTGAAGTTGGCTGATTAAACTAATTCTTATTTTCCAACTCTTTCATATTCTTTAACTTTCTTCCCAGTGCTGAATCTTTTATTAGTAGGCTGCTATGAACTTCTAGTTATGGTTCAGAAGTATTTCTGAGTCTTCCAAATTTATTATTGTGATGTTCTTTTTGATTTGGGAGTTTCAACTGGGAACTGCAAGTGTCAAATTAAAAGAAATGCATGGTGTCAAATGTATTGAAAATAAATTTTTTTATATATTGTTTACAGTTCCTGTTAGTTTCAACTGGAGAGTATATCTGGTCTCTGTTATTCATCACAGGTGGGAAAAACACACAGCAATTATTGCTATTTGGAAAAAATGAATAAATGAAAAATTAAATACCTAGTAATTTGAGATTTTTTTGTTTTGTTTTTGAAATGACAGTTCATGTTAATTGAAAAGCATCTGGTTATTTTTTGGTAGTTTCTATATCAACCACACTGAACCTCCTTGTAGTAAAAGCAGCTGGTGGGTGCAAAAACATATAATTTTTCTTATTTTGTTTTTCTTCTCTCATATTCTCTACAGCTTTTAAGGCCAGGTTGGTCGGTGACCACTGAAGGCACAGACTGTGGGATATTTACTACCTTCTTGTGTCAAAAGATAAGAATAAGACATTTTGAGGAAGTACCAACCCTTGTTCTTCAAATGCCCATGCATACTCAATTTTTAAAAAAATATATATTTTATTCATTTTTTACAGAGAGGAAGGGAGAGGGATAGAGAGTTAGAAACATCCATGAGAGAGAAACATTGATCAGCTGCCTCCTGCACACTCCCTACTGGGTATGTGCCCGCAACCAAGGTACATGCCCTTGACTGGAATCAAACCTGGGACCCTTGAGTCCGCAGGCCGACTCTCTATCCACTGAGCCAAACTGGTTAGGGCTCAAACAATTTTTGATATGTTTGTAGGTTAAAATTTATCTTAAGATTTTTAGGATTTTGTAGATTTTTTTCAATTGTTTTTATTTTAACCTGTAATAAAGGTTATTTTCCAGAGGGCATATATGATGTCAAATATTTATTATGAAAAACAAAACTGTACTTGTTATGACCTGTCTAGTGTAAGGAAGATGGTGAGGGGAAAGTTCACTAGAGAATATTTTTGTTTAACCTGTTACTAAATAACCTTACTGTGTGTTTTCTATTCTTTTCTCTCAATCAGCATGTACCACAATAAATAAACATCACTTGTGCTGCTCAGGACATCTGCAGACTGTAAAACTTCAACAAGTCAAGATACAAATTAATATAGTGAATTCAAGATATAGTTGAACAACTTTTGAGAACTAAATTCTAGACTAGCATTTTGGATGAGAATTATCACTGCTCGTAACAATCCTTCAACAGGCAACAAATTACAATACTCATAGATCTAGGAAAGCAATTCCTGGCACTTCATTTCATGCCCTGCTGTCCTACCTAGAATAATACAAGGAGATGTACTAGTGTAATCAGCAACATCTATTCCAGAGCTAGAGTTCAAAACTTCTTTTAGTTTACAAATTCAGGAAACAGTCATAAGAGCATCAGCATTTGAGACTAATCTTCCTAACTTTGATTCAATTAGGAACATTTAATGAGCAGTTACTATGTGCCAGAGTCTACATTAGGCTGATGATGATAGCAGTAATCTTGATATATATAACATGCTAGTGGCCTGGTGCATGGATTCGTGCACATTGAAAGGAAATCGGGAGCCCACGCCCGCATGCCCAGAGAGTTTCCAAGTCCCCGTGAGCCACCAGGAAGTCACGTGGGGAGTCTGTCCTCCTCCCTGCAGCTTCCTGAAAAAATATTTCCAAATGTCCCTTCTGCGCCAGGGTCACACCTTGCTGGCCAGGAGGTCCCCAGTGGGCACCTTGGGCCATGCTGGATGCTTTCCACCATTCAGAGCTGGATAAGAGCCTGTCCAAGGTGAACAACACAAAGTTGGGGATCTTGTGGGGCAGGGTGCTCTGTCGCTCATGCCCCACCCTTCAGATCCATTTCTCTTTGACTTTTACTCCAATTGTCAGCGCCACCTTGTGGCCACTGTTATATTGCTGCCTTCCTCTGTAGGCCTGGGGCAATCGGTAAGGGATGAGATTTTATCTCAAAGCCCAAGGCAGAGTTCCAGGAGCCCTTGGTTACACCAAGTGTCTGTGCTTCAACCCTTTTTTGGAGATTGTAACTGCAGGCTTCTTGGGTACGAGGGATGTAGCAGTTTGCTAAGCCACAGGCGGCCAGGAGGAGCCCGAGCCAGGCTGGGAGCAGTGCCCCGCTGCGCCTGCCACCACCGCTCAATAACTGTGCTCGCCAGCCATGAGCCCAGCTTCTGGCTGAGTGGTGCTCCCACTGTAGTATCACACTGATCACCAGGGGGCAGCTCCTTCATCGATCATCTGCCCCTGGTGGTCAGTGCGCATCATAGCAACTGGTTGACCAGTCATTTCAGTCATTCTGGTTGTTTGGTTGTAACTGTCACTTAGGCTTTTATATATATAGAAGATATGTAATATATGTATAATACATGTTATATATGTTATATATGCATACATCTATTATATAAAATTTTATGTATGTATTGTTATAATTATGTTACTTAATATGTTGATTTTATATTTAACCATAGAAATTGATTTAGAAAAAAAAATGGCAGTTACATATACTTCTATTAAAGGGCCAATAAGCACATGGCCTGAGGAAAAAAATAATGTCTGACTGTGCTTAGTTTAATGAGTAGAATAAGAAATTATATTAAATATATAAGTGCCACAAAGATAACAAAATAGTTAACTTTTTTGAGATTAGGATCAAGAAAGGATTTCTAGAAGTACATCACAGGCAATAACATTATATATTCAAGACAGAAAAAAAATCATGGTGAGTTCAAGCTGTTAACACTGGCTTCATTATCCCACCCACTTATTCTACTTTGTTTTTCTTCATAGCATTTGCCATCATTTGATGTGAAGTATTTTTCATCTGCATATTTTCTGTTTCAACCTAGTTTAATAAATATTCTATGAAAACAGACTTCACTACCTATAAAATAAGCAGCCAGATAGTATCTGATATTGAATAGCCATTAATTTGTTGAAGAAACAAATATATGAATCAGTTTTAAACTCACAAATGACAGTCTACACAATGAAATCAATGACAAATCATAAAACAGTGACTCAGTCATGACAACAAAAATTTTGAATAACAAAAATCATATCAAATATGTTCCATGTCCATTCTTTATTGTATTTTTAACTATTGTTTCATAGGGACTGGATCAAGGATCTAATAACTACCTTAAAACCAGGAACCAACAAAATAACACCCAAAGCATGGAGGCATGGAATAGACTGACATAGCTCGATGTGGAGTAGGGTGGATGAGGAGAGATAAACCAAAGAACTGATATACATATATGCATAGCCCATAGACACAGGCAACTCTGCCTTCCATTTATTAACTAGATTGCCATTTGTTTTCCTCTTATTTAGGTATAGTGATTTTATAATATTTAGGTTATAATTTTTGCAAAGAAAAATATTTTAATTTACACTTTTTGCAGGTATACCCTTCTAAAGAATTACTTCTTCTCCCGGTCTTTTACCGAAAAAGGAGAACTAAGCTCTTTAAAACCTTTGAGAAATCAGACCTGAAGGACAAGTCTCCGTATTCTACAAAAATGTATTCTATAATTATTTCATCTGACAAGAGAACTATACTTACCACATTCACACAATTATAGAGTTTTTATTTTGTTCTCAGTATAAGCTGTATAATGATATACAGATACTAATTTTGAACGTATTTATGAAAAAAAGGCAATGGCCTTTAAAATTTTAAACCTCATTCACCTAAGAACTAAAAATGATAAGGGTGGCTGACAATCAAATTTTCATTTGATATTTAAACCATAAAGCAAACAAAACAAAAAAACTACATAACCATTAACACAAAATAATCCAACATATTTTCCATGTCTTTGCAAAATTTATCTTTATAATTTTAAAGCTGACATCCTGTAGGAAAATGATGGTAAGCCATGGAATGGAAGCCATAAGCTCATGTGTTAACATACATCCCTTTCTTTGCTTTAATGATATCAAAGTAACTATGTATTATATAAGATAGGAGCTGAGAGCTGATGAATGTTAATACATCAAAATTTTAGGAAGAATAAAAGTGAAAACTATAGTTAATTATTAATAAGGAGGACGTAAATATACAGTGTAATCTTGTTGGCACATTATATTTGGTGAGTGTTTATCTGTATTTTTCTCTATAGTTCTGTGTCAACTATTCTCCAACTATTCCAAATTTGGGGAAAATCAACTCATGTCAGTCAGACAAGTTGTTCCTAAGAAGCAGCGTGATGGCAACTGCTATCATGGTTCCATAGATTCAGCTGGCAAAGAGACAATGAGTGCAAATGGATTGAGACAGCTTTACTACTTACTTGGAGTAATAGTAATCATTAGGGTCATTTCCCTGATCCCTAATTAACAAAGAATGATGTGATAAGGCTTAGGTATTGCCTTTATAAGCTGTGGGTATGCATTAAAAAGAAGAACCTTGAGATTGGGGAACCCTGATATCATATAGGAGATGCTGGCAAACCTGCATTGCCCCTCCGTGGAGAAAGCCATTATCTTTATTATCCTGGAATGCCCTCACATCTCTCTGGAAAGGACAGGGAGGCATCTTCATCTTTATTATCCTGAATGTCCTCAGGAAATGGTAAGTCTCCTGTTTGTTATCATGGAATGTAAAAAAATTGATCCAGAGAGTGTCCTTATCTCTACCTTTCCAAAGATGTCTCATTAAACAATTTCTTAAAAGATAATTTTAGAGCATGTGTGTTGGTAAAGCCAAGAAATACACAACGGTGAGCAGTTCATGAAGAATTCTCTCCCAATACATAACAAGGTATTAGAAATATTTTTTTCTATATGGCTGTAACTGTACATTATCCAAGAGAAGAGGAAAGGATAGAAGGACAAAGGAAGAATACTTCCGAATGCAGAATGTGGTCACATAAGCTGGGCCCCCAATAGATATTAATCTATCAATATAATTCCCTTTTAAGCCACCCTAATTATTAACATAGCAAAGTTTCTCTGTACTCCTCTTGAATTTTAGAGAATAAACCAGAGTTTCAATATTTCCTTTAAACTTCAGAACAAAAGTACATTTTGCTTCGACCCTGTTATACATCATTCAAAGCTTCTGAAAAGAGATATCTCTTTTGCATTCTCCAAGAAAGATTCCATGGTGTCTATGGCAAGAGGAGAGAAAAAGTAACCACTTTGAAATATGCCCAGAGCATTCTCCATTGAAGATGGAGACATCTCTCCATTGAAAAACCTTTCAGAGCATTGTCTCCTAAGTATGGATAAGGGCATTGCTCTCACTCCAGCCTTCTATCGACCTGTTTCACCTAAGGATGGGGACAACTATATGAGAAGAAAACACTGTGAAGGCCATGTGCCAGACACATGGCCCACTAAAACATGACATTTAATTGAAGATTATAGAATGCCCCCCCCGTCATATACACGTTATCACCGCACAGTCAGAGGCCCAGTATAATAACAGTGAAATATAGCTTAAAGAGTGGCAAAATATAGACTCCTTCTGATAGTAATATTTAAGTAAGGCCAAAGTAAATAAGGAGACAAAACAAAGGATACTAGAGGAATATGAACCCTCTGATACCTATAGCAACAGCAAGCATTTTTTAAAGCACAACTACTAGCCAGATTAACAGGAATTCTCATAATAGAGGCCTATGAACCTCAGTTTCTATTGTGCAATACAAAAAATCTGGCTTTGAACAAAAAAATTGCAATGATTAAAGAGATACAATTTTGACCATCTTTTTGATCACTAATTTTTAAACATATTCCATTGAAGCATCCCATTATGCAGGGTAAGTAGAGACTTATCAGCCAAAGGATGACATCATTTTGGCTCCAGCCAAATTAAAAAGGAAGAAACTAAAGAGAGGATTATTGCAACATGAAAGACTTCAGCAAATATAAACTGAATACATAATTAGAAATAGTCAGCAGAGAATATTAGCATTTTTGAATACTTATGCAACTATTCTCACAAAAATTGTCTGAAACTCAGTTGTACAGTGACATTGACAGAATGAATGAGAATGATTCAGGAGCCTGTTAAGAGAAAGATTAATAGCTTCTGTTCTCAAACAAGTTAATCTCTCTGTAAAAATATAGTGCCTTTGGGTTACCTTATAACAAAAGAATTAAATACTTACAAGATGTGTGTGTGTGTGTGTGTGTGTGTGTGTGTGTGTGTGTTTCACCAGCTGCCCAAATTCCCTATCAATGTTCTCTTTCAGGGAGTAAAGATTTTTGTTCATAGCATAAACTTTGTAGTCAACTATATAAATTATGTTTAGGTAATAAATTAGTTAACATGGGAATTAGAAAGAAAATTATTGTATCCTGAGATACTCACCTAGCTAACTACCAAGCATACAGAAGGTACCCAATACATTCTTGTTTAATTTTCATTAATAAGCATGCAATAATAAAGTTTTCAGAACTAAATTTTCCATTAAGACATGTATATAGAAGAACATGTCAGACAACAAATTTTAAACCCTTTTTTTTGTTTTGTTTTGTTTTTGCTTCCCCTGTATAGAACTGCAGCAGAAATAAAAGACAAATTCTCTGCCATTATATCTGAATGGATACATAATGTCCTTCTAATGAAAAAGATTTAATGAGTTTTAGCCTAGTCATTCAACCATGATACAGCAATAAGCAATGATATCATATCTATTCTGAGGGTGTCCAATTTAATAAGCAAACTGAGATAGGTCAGAAGTCAATAGGATGGCTCCTAATGGGAGCAACCTTTCACATAATGGTTAAAAGGCTTATGAAACATTCACTGAGACACTTTCATTGATGCTCTACATACATTTGCTTAAGGATCCCATTCTGATCTCTCAGGCTCTAAATTTTTCTCTGAGAAAAATGGAGCAAGTTGAATCATTGAATCAGCCACTTTCATGAAGTAAGATTATATACTCCTATACATATATTTTGAGTCCTAGCTGGTTTGGCTCAGTGGATGGAGCGTGACTGAAGAGTCCCAGGTTCAATTTCGGTCAAGGGCATGTCCCTTGGTTGTGGGCACATCCCCAGTGGGGCATGTACCTTGGTTGTGGGCCCATCCCCAGTGGGGAGTGTGCAGGAGGCAGCTGAATCAATGTTTCTAACTCTCTATCCCTCTCTGTAAAAAATCAATAAAATATTTTTTAAAATTATATATATATATATATTTGAATCCTATAAGGAATACACACACAGCACATTATATATATATTTTTAGATACATATATGTGTGTATGTGTGTGTACATGTATGAATACACATACATATAAGATTATCTTTTACTTTGTATCATGTAGGCCTTTCTTTTGTTAACTGATATTAGAGAAGAGTTCTAGCATGGATTTGACAGACACCTAGAGGAACATGAAAGTCCATCACATGGTAGTCATCAGCCTCAAATAATTTTTCTTTTGTCTTTATCACATTCTTAAAAGGGAAAGTTGGAAAAGAGAAAGTTTCCCTAGCTGGTTTGGCTCAGTGCATAGAGCATAGGCCTGCTGACTGAAGGGTCCCAGGTTTGATTCCAGTCATGGGGAACATGTCTGGATTGAAGGTTGGATCCCCAGTAGGGGGCATGCAGGAGGCAACCGATCAATGATTCTCTCTCATCATTGATGTTTCTGTCATGCTCTCCCTCTCCCTTCCTCTCTGAAATAAATAGAAATATATATTTTTTAAAAGAAAAAGAAAAGCCCTAACCGGTTTGGCTCAGTGGATAGAGTGTCAGCCTGCGACTGAAGGGTCCCATGTTCGATTCCGGTCAAGGGCATGTACCTTGGTTGCAGGCACATCCCCAGTAGGAGATGTGCAGGAGGCAGCTGATTGATGTTTCTCTCTCATCTATGTTTCTAACTCTCTATCCCTCTCCCTTCCTCTCTGTAAAAAATCAATAAAATATATTTTTTTAAAAAAAGAAAGAAAAAGAAAAGATAGAGTTGTTTTAATTTATTAATGACCTATCTTTTAGCTGAAATGCTAGTGGGCAGATAAATAAAAGATTGGAAAACACTATTCAAGTAATGTATTCCCAAATACAGTTATTTTATTCTTCAAGTAGAAATCATTTCTAGACATAAGGTTAGTACTATTTTAGGATTTATATTAGGAATTTGATTTCAACTTAACAAGCATTCCTGAATCCTGGCTTTTTTAGTGGAAAACACCAGGGAATAACAACACCAGGGAATAACATTTGAATGTGAATCATAACTAATTACAAATGATTGCAATGATTTGGATAAAGGAAAGATAAGGCCTTGCAACCCTGATCCACTGTACATAAAGATAAAGAATATACTAAGGGCGAGGGCTACATCCACAGGCCACTGACTTTAGTACCACTAACTCACTCTGTCAATAATTACCAGAGAATTGGTGCTGACTCAGAAGTAAATCGCATTGAGAGATGTGATGTTTCTCTATGCAGAGGGAGAAGAAGCTGGGTGCTAGTTCACATCTGCCTTCACCAAACATCTGCATTTTATAATCCTATTTCTCTTTCAGTAAGAGCAAATAAACACTGAAGGGAAAAGGACTAAATATATAGCAAAGCCCAAGTAATTAAAAATGGTGCTTTTAATCTTCATATATATTATTCTAATAAAATGTTTCTGTTGTTTCTATAACGTTAACTTTTCCAAAATTGCAGGGATGCATTGCTTTCATAATAATCAGAGGTTTACAGTGGTTAAACATTATGTTTTGGCAAATTTAAAAACTGATGAACCATGTCTTCAATAAAAACAGATTTTCTTTTGAAATCTCTTGGGCTTACCATAAACCAACAAATTAAGTAACCAAATCTTTTAATCCAGGACTAAATTGAGTGACACATCATAGGCGTGGCATATACCTTAGTTTGGATAGATGACCCATTTTCTCCTTCACTTCCATTTCTTCATTAAAATTATTGGAAAAGAAATAGGTCTTTCTCTTCCTTCCTTTAATAAATCAAGTTCATTATATTGTACCCCATCCCACCCTCTCCTCTCTTTCCCAAGGACGACCTCAGTTCCTGTCCAGGTTAGTCCTCTAATCTATTGATCTCATTTGTTACCCTTTTCAGTCTTTAACCTCAATACCCCTCAGATTCTTAGACGCTACTGTCTAAGCCCTCTATGCCAGTAATTTCAACCTTTTTTATCTCATGGCTCACATAAACTAGTTAATAAATTCTGTGGCACACCAAAAGATACATTTTTGCTGATCTAACATAAAAAAGGGGGGGTATATTTTTTATTCATTCACACCAGATGGCTATTGTTATATTGGCTGTTGTCATTTTTTTTATTTGACAATTTAAAGGAAAATAGGTCAGTGACCCTGACTACATAGTCAGATATTGCATGTTTTAAAATTTATCTGGAAATTGCTGCTGTATGAAGAAATGCAGAGATTTTCTTCTCTGATATGAATGTTATAATGGACTTATCAATGCTACTTTCTATTTACTTCCAAAGTCCAAGGAGATCAGTTATTTCTCCTTTTCATGACTCCAATCTTTAGTCACCCTCTCCACCAAAGCACACACGGGCACAGGCACACACACACAATTATTTTCCTCTTTATTAATCTAATTCTCCAGATTTCAAATTTGTTCCTTACTTCTCTATGTTTTGTAGGTCCTTTTTCTGAATGATTTAAACTATTCTTAAAGCCTAAAAGTTTCCACATGTATGCTAATGCCCTACAATTTCATTCACAAATGTCTAATATCTTTATCTAAATGTCCTATGTTTTACATAATTAAATCTGGACTCCTCTGGCTGTACCCCTCCAAATCGTTTTGTGTTTGTGGTGGGTTTTTTTGCATTTTATCTAAGTTAATGCGGACCCATTCATCTGGTCTCTTAAGGCGGGAGAGCCTCTCCCAAGTTGCATAAAACAAAGTTCCCTGAGGCTATTTATTTTTTTGGAACGTGGGTGTGTAGAGTGGGGAAATGAATAATCGATAATGGAGGGAGGGAAGGGACAGAGAAATTCAGAAGCTTTCCCTACTTGGTAACTTTAACTTTGTCTTGCCTTTGTATTTAAAGGTAATAGTAATAAAAAAATCATTAAGTCTCTATTACATATCAGGCTCCTACTGACTCTGTTACATTGATATACTGCTATTTAATCTTGACAGTGAATTTGTAAGTTGGATAGGCTCATTTCCTGGCTGAGTAAACTGAGCCAACTATAACTAAATATCTTGCCAATAGTCATACAGGTAGTTTTCAAATGCAAGTGTATTTGCCCCTAAAGGCTGTCTTCTTACCACTATATTATCTATGTTACCTGTAGCCTCCAAAATAAAAAATGGGGGGTACCTGAAGACTTCAAGTGGCTAAAACTGGGTCTATGTTCTTACTTAATTTGGGGAAATTGAACTGTAGGAGGCACCAGTTTAAAAATAGTCTTTTTTCATACCTTGACTTGAAGTTCAAGACTTTACCTGCTGAATCATGAATTCTATTCTATAGAAAATCATATTATAATGAGATTCCATTCATCAACCTTATGGTTAAGCACCATGTTAATGGCTGGTATTCATGATGAAAGATTGTGTCTGCGTGACTGGAATCTGAAATCCAACCATTGGTCCTTGAAATGGTGCTGTGATTGGTTAGCTATCACTTCCAAGAAGATTTGGTTTTGTTTTGTATGAGAGGAAATGTGTTCTGTTCAGTGGGTAGGAGCATCTTTTAAGAAGCCTGCAGATTTGGTCACCAAGAAGAACATCTTTGAACAAAGAAATTCTTATCTTCTCCTGAAACTAATATAAAATAATATGAAATGTCAACTGTAATTGAAAAATAAAATTTTAAAAAAGAAATTCTTATCTTATAAATATGTGAGTATATTTTTCAATGACAAAACTATTTCATGAATGCATTGTGCCAGACCATGTGCATTGATCAGTCCAAAATATCTGTGAGACTGCCCTGTCATAAGCAGCTAAATATTAAATATGAAAATATGTTTTCTTTCTCATGTTTGAGCATCTAAACAATTCAAGGTTATTCTCTCTATTTTAGAGATAAGAAAACTCAAGTGTAGATATTTAAAATAATATTCACAAGATAAAAAATAGAAAAAATCTTAAACAGAAAAGTCAGGATGTGAATATGACTAAAATATACACTATAATATTGGTAACTCATTAATGTCCGCTTTGTATGTGAAGAACAGTATAATATTGCTGTCACTCTATAGTGTCATGTCACAATTTATAGCAATAAAATTAGTTTATAGCAATATTTGATTACTGCTCATATGTCAGAGTATAGAGCTTAAACTATATGGACATACAAGAGGATAATACAAATAAAGACATTCTGAATATAATGCAAAATGTCTCTAGGTAGGCAACACCTAAAATTGGTCTTTGAATTGTGCCTACTCAATGACCATTGAAATGAACTCATAATATCTCAGACAGCTGTTCAAAAAGAAAAAAGTTCATAATAATATTCTAAATATAACACAAGCTCATTATTTTGGTCAAGATAGAGAGGCCACAGCAGGCTAACCTTATGGTTAATACAGTACTCATTCAATGGAATTGAATTAAATATCACAGTTCTTTGCCTTTCATATTTAATTATTTACCTTTTCAGTTCAAAATACATACAAGTTTGATTATAATAATTATGTTATTCAACGTATGTGGGCATTTAGAATTTTGAGAATTTAGGGAGAGAGACAGAGTGTCCTTGCATACTGAGTTGTTTTTATATTTTTCTGCCCTTCAGACATGTTTTCCATTTTAATACTTAAATGTGACCAGCAGTTCGTCCACAATTTACTCTAATCATGGATGATCAAGATAATGAAGTTGGAAAATCAGATACCGTGCGTGTGGTAGCTTCTTCAAGCAGCAGCTTGCTATGCTCCTACAATAAACACACAATACTTGGAGGTGACTGTTGCAGGCCTCCAACAAAGAGGCACTAACTTAACAAGAAGCCAGCAGATTCTTTATAAAAAGAAGGATAGGTGTTTGGATATCTCCCACTGTGGTAAGAATTTAACTGAAGTAATTAGCAGCAGGTTTTCCATCTTTATGAGAGGTAGAAGAAAAGAGCCTGTGGAAAGGACAGGGGACAGAAAGCAAAAACTAGAGAAGTCTCACAGTTGAGCAGATGACATGCTGCTTGATCAATGGCCACAACTGTCACAAATAGGTTTTACAGGAAGAGATCAGAACTTTGTACCATGCAACACTAGAACGTAAATTTGTAGGTATTTGTGAATTAGAAAAGGACTTCCTGGTTCTGGATATTTTAGGTTTGTAAAAAGATAACTACAATTATGTACGCATTGATTTAATGCTGAACATTAGAGAGAATGTATTGATTTATTTGATTATTTTAAATACAGTTTGTGTCTTTTGTTCAAACCATGGGTTTGATTTACTGGCGATTTTAAAATATAACATCTACATTTTTAAAAATTATACATCACAAATTGGCACTTTAAGATCATTAAAAAAAAAACCATTTTAAGAGGTAACTTTTTACATGTATATTTTAAGTATATGTATCTTAAATGTAAATTATTGTAAATAAGCAATAGAGTGAATGCTAGTTTATTAGTATATCCTTTGAAATATACCTTAAATAGACTTAAATGAATGAGATATTTAATAAATTCCTCCAAATTGTTAAGAATATGCACCTTGTTTGTGTTTTGTTTTTTTGTTTTTTGCAAGAATAACTGTCGGGGTCCAGCCCCAGCAGGTCCAGGGGTTCCCAAAGGTGTGGATGGAGTCGGCGAAGAATGAAGGACATGGAGGCAGCAGCGTTATACTTTTTAAACCTAAATTACCTCTGGTCTGACAGGAAATTGAAATCAGGAAGAAAAAATTGTCTATCATCTATGTATTATCTATCTATTGATTCATCCACTTATCTCTATAAAATATATTTAAAGTGAGAATTTAATCAGTGAATTATTATCGGTGTAACCATTAGCCCTCTGTTACACCTGGAGCAAACATATATGATAAAGGATGAGAGATCTTTTATAATTTAAAAAAGTATTTACATATAGCAGGTTGAGCTTCATTTCTTAGCAGCATTGATTTTTAGCACAGAAATAAAGGAATACGCAGCATCCATTTTTTGCCCCAAATGGTGAGTTTGTTTCTCAACAAAAGGGACAATTTTTATACAATTTTTTTTAAGAAGTGAAATAACTTCTAAAACCTTCTTGTCAGCACTAAAAAACTGTTAATGCATAAATCCTTTTCAATTTTTGAGCAGGAGGTTTTATTCTTCTCTAATTCTGCTTAGGATCCACTTTAGTAATACTTTCTGCTTTAGATTAATTACCCTGATCTAATTCATTTAGTGGAGGACAGCTGTGGTACGTGGGTTGCCCACTGATGTATTGTGTTAAATGACGCCCATCTGTCACTGCAGCATATCAGCGTGGATTCAGTGTCATCCACTTCATTGGTTCTGCTGAGATGTGAAGTACAGCTACAATGTTTACTACTGTTGTTAATTTAATATCTACACCTTTAATAACCTGAGTGCTGTCACTTGCTGAACAATGATTCATGATGGCCAGTGAAGAAGCAGATAGAAAGCATTAACTAGACAGCACAGCAGACCCTCTGGTACAGCTAATTAGAACACTTCAGGGCCACGTTGCTATTGGGGACTCTGTAGCACATTCCCTGGGGAAATTCTTTATTGAGAAATAAAGTTAAAAAATACTATGTTAATAGCAATTTTGACAAATTTAATCACTATTCTGTTCTCTTAAAATAGAATTATTTTTAATAGTCATTTTATCTTTTAAGGGATCATCATAGACCCTCTTCATTTCTTCCTATTGTTTTGTTATTAATTTACCTCCACTTCCTAAATTTGCAATATATATGATTTCCTGGGTTTGGCTGATGAATGTGATACACCAAATCTAGAAAGGAAGAACCAAAAATTCTAAAGTGTACATGCTATCTATAATCTGCAATTATATTTTAAAAAAGAATTAAATATTAATATACTTGTATGACATGTATACAATTGCTTATAAAACATAAGGTAAACTAAAAATTAAAAATATGTAACATGCATGCTTAAGTCCTAAATATAAACAAAGATGACCCTCTAAAATATATATATATATATATAATTATAATAATCAAAAGGCCCGGTGCACGACATTTGTGCACTGGAGGGGAGGAGGGGAGGTTCGGGGGGGGGGGGGCCCTCAGCCCGGCCTGCACCCTCTCGCACTCTGGGACCCCCGGGGGATATCTGACATCTCTCTTGTAGTCCAGTGTTCTCTCAGTCTGGGACCCCTTGCTCCTTACTGCCAGCCTGCAGCGGAAGCGGGAGAGGCTCCCTCCACTGCCACTGCACTTACTAGCCTACTAGCCGGGAGCCCAGCATCTGGCTAAGCATTGCTCCTGCATTGAACATCTGCCCCCTGGTGGTCAGTGTGTGTCATAGCTACTGGTCATTTCGCTGTTCAGTCGATTTGCATATTAGCCTTTTATTATATAGGATTACTGATAGAATAAAAATGTAAACATAGACAACCAAAGTGTCCTTCGATAGGTATTGAATAAAGATGTCAAACATATATACAATGTAATACTATTCAGCCATAAAAAAGATGAAATATTATTATTTGCAACTACATGGATGGACCTTAAGGATATTACACTAAGCAAAATAAGTCAATCAGAAAAAGCTAAGAACCATATGATTTCACTCATGTGTGGAATATTAAACTGAAACTCATAGACACAGACAACAGTGTGGTGGTTGCCAGAGGGAAGGGGGTCGGGAAATGATGGGAGGTAAAGAGGCCAAATATATGGTGACAAAAGATGGTTTGACTTTGGGTGGTAGATACAAAATGCCATATACAGGTCATATATCATAGAAATGCATACTTGAAACCTATATGATCCTGTTAACCAATGTCACCCCAATAAACTTAATTTTAAAAAGTTCAGATCATTTAATGGAATATTTCCCATTACTTAAGAAACTCATACATTTTAGGTAAACAACTTAAAACAAGAACCATTTGAGCCACATCTTCTTAAGAGCATGTTGATGCCACCTGGTTAAAAGTGAGCGCGCGCACACACACACACACACATACACTAAGGCAGTCAGAAAAGTGCCTGTATGAATTAGATGATACAAAAATCCACAGAAGTGGGCTTTTCAAAAGGTACTGATCACACTTAGAATAATTCTTTCTTGGAGTATTAGAGTATTCACTAGGTGATTCTGTCATATTCCATTTCTCAACTGTCTACTTTCTAGACACCTGAGTCAAATCAAATTTCTATTTGGTTAACTCTCCAGAAAACCCAAAATATTGACATGCAGCCAATGAACCCACACTCAGCTCTCAGCTTATAATGAACACTGAGCAAAAGTAAAGACACTCTTTTTCCAGATCGAAAAGGATTTCAGAAAACCTAGAAAGTTACTGTCAAAACATGACTTACCTCAATTCATCATTCATTATCCATTATTACTAAACTAGTAGCCCTGCGCACGAATCCATGCGCACGTAGCTCGCTGCCACTTGCCTCAGCTGGCCACCCTGCCCACTGCCACTGGTAGCTGTCTGCTGCTCATAGCTTGCTGCCCCGCCCTCCTGTAGCTCTCCGCTGCTTGTAGATCAGTCGTGATGTTATGGTGTCCTGGCTAATTTGCATATTCCTCTATTATTATATTAGATGACTACAAACATACCATCTTTTAAAATATATTTTTATTTTACAAGTTTTATAAAAATATTAATATACACAAAAGTAGAAAAAATAGTTCAATAAATCCTTATATATCCACATATACCCCTGCCCAATTTCAACAATTATTAAGATGTAGCCATAAAGAAGATATATGCCTTTGACTCACACATTTTGTTCCCTCATAAACTGACTAGACCAAGTATAGTCTCTAACCAAAATCTCTGCATTGTATAATCCAGGGCAGTTCCTACCGTAATACATCATTTCACAGTTTCTTGTGTAAATAATATTTTCTTGAACTTGATATGTTTTAAAAGTTCAATTGTGTAATGTATAGTTTAAAAACTTGTTGGCAGTAAATTGTGTTCTGTTTCTAGTACCTTTGATTGCTTAGAAGTAAATATATTAAAATAAGAAAATTATTAAAGATTAAAGACTATATTTTTCATTATAAATTTTTATGGCACTGTAATGAAAATTTTAAAAAGATTAAAAACTGATTTAAAAACTAATCCTTAAATCTCTCCTTCAAGTGATTTCAGTTTCCAATTAATAAGATTTTAAGATTTCACATACATGAGATTTTGTTACTGTCGTGGTTGTTGTTGCAAATAACCTGGATTCAGTTTACTTTTAAAAAACTGAAAATAATCCTGAGTCAAATTTTAGTTAGAGATTTATCAGTAGGAAGAAGTTATTAATGTGCATAATAATTGTATGTAGTCACACTGTCTTGCCCTTGGAAACAATATTATTTATGTTTAAGCTAGAGAAAAATTAAAGAGTCAAAAGTAAAAGAATCTTTGCAAAATCAGGACTGAAGTTCTAGGGAACACTGATATGTTGGCAAAATGATTACCCTATATGCACAGTTCACAACCTCACATAATTACCTCCAAAATAATCTGTACTGGATGCTAAATTTAGCCTTTTTAAAAACCATCTAAGGAAATTTTGAGTTTCAAGGTCAAAATATGTAGCAAATAAAAAAGTCTGCATAGCCAAGTCTTTTCAAAGATACTTTAAGGATCTTCTGTTTGGGGGGGAAGGGATAAGAAAACATTAATATTTATAATAAATAATAGTCATAAATAATAATTTGTAACTTTAGGCAAGAAATATTTTATTGGAGATGAATTTGTGAAATAACTTCAGTGAGTTTTCAATGTGTTTATACAGATATGATCTAAGTCTTAAGAGATCTACTAGTTACCAAGACTCTTCTGAATAAATATAAAGGTGAAAGTAAGCAAAGATAAAAACTTTGGTGCTAGGTAGATCTGGGTCATAATATTGAGTTATTTTGTTATTAGTTATATAATTCTCTATGACTAACTTAATTTTTTAATTTTTATTTATAAATTGGGGATAATAATACCTAGCTTTCATTATTATTGTAAAAGTAAACATAATATGTTTAGTATGTGTTGGTGATTGGACAGTCAATTAACATAAGAATATAAAGTATTCACATAAATGATATGTGAAAAAGATAAATTTTTGAGAAAGTCATCTTGTGCCATAATGCTGTTATATCCACATGTAAAATCCAGCTGTGGAGTTTTGGGTTTATCTTACCATTTCAATTTGAATCATTGCCTTCAAGTTTGGACCATGGCTTGCTTTTATGGAACAGAAAAGGTGGGTGGGGGGAAGGAGTGATTATACCAATTTCTAATAGCCTTAATTTTCTTGCTTGATATCTGTGCCTTATTGTATTCTAAAGTGTTTCCTAAATCTCAGTGATATGAAATGAAATATATTGAATTGTTGTCTTAGAAAACTTCATCTTAGAAACTATTTTTCTCTGTCTCTGTCTCAATTGCTTGCCACCTAATGGGACTGCTTGGCTGTTATCCTAGGATTTCTTTACAGCAATTTTCTGGATCAGGCCCATTATTCGCCAGGGTGTTACATTCTTCCTTGTTGCTCACTGTTATTGCTCAAATACATTACATATTTTAGTATTACACATGCTGTTTATATGCTATATATCTAGTGTGACACACATTAACAGATATAACTATATACTATCACATCTATACCTTTATGTATATTAATATTACCAGTTTATGTTGGCTGACTTCTTTGGGCCATAGTTATTATTCCTAATTCTACTTGAGCATATTTCCAATTTTAAAGTTTAATTTTTGCAAGTTTATTTTAAGCACAATAATTATATTGAATATGTTATTATTTAAGCAAGTCACCCAAACATTTGGGCATCCCCTCCTCCCATTGTCTCAAAGATAGGTAAGCCTGAATGCCTAGATAAGAATCAGTATTACAGAAAATATAAATACACAATCCCTACAGTTCATTTCACTTAAAAATGAAAGGATGAGTAAGGATACTTTCACCTGGAGAGTAAATAACAAGAGTGAAAACATAGAATAAAAGAATCATATTCTTATAGCAAGTATTGTTGAGCTAATCAAGATACATACTCATTGCTACTCTATCTCTTTTCCTTAAAGCTTTTCGTATGTGTCAGGGGATAGTAAACTAGCTATTAATTTTATCAAAATATTCAAACTCTATAACAAATGACTTACTCTTTTCCCCCTGCTATTTATTTTAACTGCAGGTGATATATTACTTTGTTGTTCTAGAAATAACAAAGATAAATTTGAGAATTTTCAAACAAGTTGTATTCTGAATAAAGAAACAACTTATGACTATTTGTAGTAGAATAAGAAAGATGTATTTCATTTTCTATTTATAGTTAATTAGTAGAAAGTATTTAGAATACTTTCTTGGAGTTCAGGTTTTAGAAATGATTTTTTTTCCTATGGAATAGTAAAATCTGTTTATCAAACTAGTATTTTCGGGGTATTTTAACAATTTTTATATGTGTGGGATACAAGGAACTTAATCAGATGAGAAGAGGAACTGGTTCCTCTGTGACATCAGGGCACTTAATTGCAAATACAGACAAAGGAAAGGAGAGGCATGAAGGTCTGGCCCCTTCATCTCCCTGCTACTCCCTATTGCTACAAGGCAGTTTGACCTGTTTCTAAGTTCAAAGTCTATTTTCAGGCCAAATACTAAACTTATTTTGTATTTATATCATTCCATTCTTCTTGTTTAGCAAAATCTTAAAACAATATATACTAAATAATACTGAACATATATACTGCATTCTGATTTTCAACACATGATCATACTGGAATAGGGATGTAGGTAATCAGAAATAGAATGGGTTGTATAGGTCAAATAAAGGAATAAGAAATGACTGTGGTTGAAAACTAGTTTTGCCAACTTTCTGTGTTCTCTTAGAAAAACGATTATTATTTGTTAACTTTGACGAAAGAAAGAGATATGGAGAAATGAGCTTTCTAAATTTGAGGATGAGGACAAAGTATAGATATGAATTTGACTGTGTGTATATGTTGGTATCTGTCAAAAATAGTCATGTATGTTATATTGATCATGTTTTCAAATTTATGATGAATCAATATACCATTTCTCTAAGCTCCTGATTCTACTTAAACCAATTAGTTCTTTTCCCAACAATTAGTAAATGTTAGCTTGAAACACAGAATCCAAATTTTAATTAGCACATCTAGGAATGATTTCATGTAATTCCAAATCTTCTTTAAAAGGCAAAAACCAGAAAGGAAATGTGTGCTCACACCTAGTAATAAATACAGAAGCAAAAATCAGGGAGTAAAGTAACTTACCCCCTAAATAATGGGTTCTCCTCCCAGAGAAGACAAGTAGAGAATGGAATGTAATTTCTAAAATGGATCCTTTACACAGTCACATTGTGTTGCTTAATGACACGTAGTTCCTGATGAGCATTCCAAATTACAAGGTAGTTGTTCAAATAGAATTTAAACCAAAGGCTTCATTGATATGCTCACTAAAACAAGGGGCTCTTTTAATTAAGAAAATCTATGCAGCTTTCTTTCCTGGCAGCATTTGTGGGGGCTCCCAGTAGAGAGTCAGCCAAGAGCAGGAAACACACAGGGATTCTTGGTTTTGCATAGTTGCCTCACCCCCCCCCCCCCCCACACACACACACACACTCTACATATCCACAAACCTTCCAGAGGCCAGAGATCAATGAATGTTTTCCCATCAGATTTTAATAGTCAAGTCAATGTCTTCCTACTACTTAAAGTATAGAAAATACAATACACATTACTTTGTTTTCCTGTTTTATTAGCCTATAGATATATGACACCAGATATTGGCTCACTTGGTCTTTGTTGGTTGTATTTGAGGGAGAGAAAAGATAATTAGCAAATGTACTGTTCAATATCAATTATACCTTCCATCCTTAATCAGATTTGATCATATTTCTCTGCTCACCACAAAAATACTTGTGAGCAGCAAGCATATATATGCATGTGTTAGATTCATCTACATAATCTGCCTTTGTCTAACCAGCGATCTTCCATCATTTGAGCCTTTTCAATATCTATAGACTGATAGCTCAATCATTATCTGACCCATGCATTTTGATGTAATATTGGTGTTATTGACATATGTGAGGGAGGAACAAACATTACCCTCCAAGCTCTTTTGGCTGGTCTAATAATCAAATAGACATAAGGCAGATTAGCAAGAGAAAATAACCAAATTTAATACATACATATGTATGGGAATCCCACATACATGAGAGAATCAGAGACCCCACATGCAGGACAGGTTCAAAGACATAAAAAAGGATTGAGGTACATAAGACATCCTGAGCTAAGGATGAGGAAATGCACCTTCGGGGCTTCAGCGGATCATTGCAGGATGATAAGGACAGACAAATTTGCCTGCCTGAGAGTTAGGTCAAAAGACTTTATCTCTGATAATCTCTATCAGCAAGGACCCTAACTCAAATTCTAGGTAGTTAAGGGAGGGGCAGAAGTTTCTCTTGAGCCTGTGACTAAAATTGCCTTTCACTCAAAGTAATCTGCATACCAGTGAGGTATATCTTGGAGTAGCTCATTCTGAACCCTCACACATGCAGGTATTGTTTCTGAAATATCCTGTTATTTTAATCTCAGTACAGAAATCCTGTGTACCCTTTACTCAATTTTCCCCATTAGTAACATTTTACAAAATTATAATACAATTTCATGTCTGGGACTGACATGCCTCCCGATCAGGATATTAACATTGATGCACTCACCTATCTTTCTGAGTTTCCCCCTCCAGTTTTCCTTATACTCGTATGTCTACATGTGCATTTAGTTCTATGCAATGTTACCATGTGTAGATCTGTGTGTCTAGCACCACAGTCAAGGTACAGAATAATTCTTTCAAAACAAGAGTTCTTCCTTTTGCCTTTTGATAACTATACCCACCTTCCTTCCTCAGCCCTAGCCCACATTCATAAACCCAGGCTACTATATTTATTTTCATAATCAACTTTATTTATGGTCAGAATTCCTGATTTTAATACTATTACTGATGTAGTTCCATTTTAAATAAATTTAATATAAATTTGCATAAAATATACATAGATATAAAAACATACTTGATAATAAAGCAGGTGTTATGGGGATATGGAAAATATATGAAAAATCAATGACACTTAGAAAATACTGGAAATTGGTGATAATGTGAAGATAAAGGGTGAGCTAGGATGAGAAAATGACTATAGTCAGAGCACATGATATGCACTCAGGAGTTAGATCAAGCTTTGCTGTGCATATGCACATATCAGAATCACCTAAAAAGACTTGTTAAACACTGATTGTTAAGCCCCATCCCCAGGGTTACTGAATCAGTGGGTCTGGAGTTGGGACTCAGAATTTCCCTTCCTAAAATGTTCTCAGGGGATGCTAAGCTGCTGGTCCAGCTGTGAGGACCACTGGATAGAGAGCAGTTGAAGACTAGGCCTGTAAAACAGGGACTCAAATGAAGGAGGATTCCTGGATGAGGAGTCTTGATCTTATAGGCTATGTGAAGCCACTGTAGCCATCACAGCAGAAGACCACATGACTAAAGCAGATCTTAGGGAGACTAATGTAGTGGTAATTGAGCTAAATCACTTAAGAGAAAAAAAAGTATAGAAATAATGTAGGACTAGTTAGGAAATTAAATATGGTGCCAAAGAAAGTACTCAGATGAGAACAGACAGAACCCTAGAATCCTAACTAAAGAGGAGATGCTCCAGCACCTAATTCAATGATATTATGTAGAATACAGATTGATACTGACCAAATCCTGTGGTTTGAATTATAAAGATGATCTGGCTTAACTGGTTCTTGGTAGTCATGTGCTAAGACTGCCACACCTACATTTTGCAGTAGTCACTTTGTTTTTCTTGCTTCTCTTTCTTTGTCATCCTTATCTCTGTTTTCTATTTTCTTTTTTTCTACCAAGGTTGTCAAGTAGACAGGTTCTTTCACCAAAAACAATTGCAATTTTAAGGGCAAACTAAACTCCAAAGAACACAAGTTAGAGATGACACAGCTTTAGATTACAGTGAGAAACGACTTTCAAAGAATTTTAAAACACTATGCTTTAAAGAAGTGACAAGCCACTTGGCTTTCCTTTGTAAATTCACGTACAACACAAGCATTTGATCCTCCTCTGACCAAGCACTTACACCGCTCATCGTGTGGAGGATTTCTGAGGGTTCCGGAACACTGCTTGGGATCCTTGGTTGTGTATGTAAATCAGTTACTGAGTTTACATCCTGACAGAGAAGACCCTTAATGTCCCCTTGTGATAGTTTTCTGAGCCAAGTGATCAAAGAAATTAAGATTTATAAAAGCTACTGTGTCCGAGACAGTAGAAAATGAATATAAATTAGACATCACTCAGCAAGAGCTACACCACAAGCACAGAAAACACAGGGCACCTCATTACAGAAATAAACTGTACTGTCTGCCTAAGGTAGCGGCGCTTTTTTTTCTATGCTTTCTATAGAATTCACACACAAATATCAAGCTGGAATGTCTTTCAGAAAAGCAGTGTGTTATTAGGAATTTGTTTATTTAAATTTGAGAAGCATCCCTGGGGGGAAGAAAGACTCAATTTTTCACTGCCGCATGGATAAAATAAAAGGCTATCTGAAAGGCTAGGACTACTGGGCATAGAAAAACTAATGCAAACTCACAGAAAAGTATTGGATTTGAAAGTAGACAAATCTCACAAGGTTCATGGCGAGTGTGGATTTTCTTAATATAATCATCTCAAATTTGATGTTAGGCTTGCAATAAATGTGGTCTTTAAAATAATTTTAAGTTTTTCTTTAGATATCTTTGGTTGAGCCATGGGAAGAAAGGGCAATTTCAGAAGACAGAGGAAATAGCAGGATAGTATTAACTTTGATTCTGTTCAAATGCTACTAGGTTCAAATACATATATATTGGTTCACACATGATCAAAAGTTAGTTTTCATGCTTTCTTCATGTACCAACTACAATTTTTCAAAGAGGACAGAAACAAAAATATTTGTTTCCCTTTTTCTCTTTTTGGCAAACTAAAACAATTTTATTTAGGTTGTTAGCTCCTGGGGAGTTTAGTAAATTACAAAAACAGAGCACAAAATCTAGGAATATAAACAGGGTGTAAAGATCACAGTGTAAATGTAGGGAGGGGCCAGTTCCACATTCCCCTTAGTTCTCACCTTTATCAAAGAAATGCCTGTCACACTTGTCAAAACTTATAATCAGTGTATATTACATGTAAAACATAATCAGTGATGAGCTCCCTTCGTGATAATTCCTTCATTTTCAGTGATTTATTTTGCTTGTCTTTAACCCTAACTTGTGAATAGCTAACTCCACTTGACTGGTATTCCTTCACCAATTTGGTGCAGGTAGACTCTAATATGCTCTACTATGTGCTGGTTTCTAACTCTAGGGTTTGCTACTATAATGCTGAAAGAAATTTTCATTCCTAATTGTGGTCTTCATTTTAATAATAATTATCATAGAAACAGCATCTTGCTTTTTATATTTTCCCCCAATCAAGCATTAGCATTTGAAAACAGCTGGAGTTGACCATATAGAGAGGCCCAATTTTTTAATGCAGGTTATTTTTTAAATATTCTTATTTAAATTGATGCATAGAACCATAATTTCAACGTTTTCATCTCCAGTGAGAAATACAATAGCTACAAGTTCAGCTATTTGGAACCATTTAAAATATATATTTTTTATTGATTTCATAGAGGAAGGGAGAGGGAGAGAGAGAAACATCAATGATGGGAGAGAATCATTGATCGTCTGCCTCCTGCACGCCCCCCGACTGGGGACTGAGCCGGCAACCCAGGCATGTGCCCTTGACCGGAATCAAACCTGGAACCCTTTAGTCTGCAGGCCAATGTTCCATCCACTGAGCCAAACCCACTAGGGCTATTTGGAACCATTTGCTAAGTGACCTTGATAAGCTTGGAATTCAAACAAGAGAGTTAGTTATTTTATTTGAATTTTTAAGTAAGTGGCCATCCATAAAACAAGTGGATGATACAGGTTGACTCAAAGACTAGGAATATTTGTCTTTAGTGATACTGAACAAAGTTGGGGGCCCTTTTCCCCACTGGGTGCCACTGGGGTTGAGCTTCTTATGAGATCCCAAGGAAAGGAATTCTCTGAGTCTCCCACAGGAGAATGAGACTTTTATTTGCATGGAATTAAATCCCTGGATTTCAAAGTCCCATTTCCCTTAGTCCAGTCACAAAGGAAGTATAGCTGGGGTTTCAGCAGAGCTAAAATCAGAGCCAGCATCCAGTTTCCTTTCCATGTAGGAGCCAGGTCCAGTACAGCATTACGCTAGGTGCAGTCCATTAATCCATTGCGCGTGGGGTCCACATAGCCACTGCCATGTAGGCAAATGCAAGGAAGCCAAGTGTGAGCTAAGAGCCAAGTGTGCCAAGAGGAACCAAGAGCATAAGAGAGCAAGCTTCTTTGTTTAGGGGATTACATATCCCACGTTTCCAGGTGCTTGCAGTGGCCACGCCCATTCTGGCCAATCATCTCAACAGTACTTTCCTTATGTCATCCCAACTTACTGGGCAGGGTCTAACTTCCATTTGTTTAGTCCCCTTCACCCAATGGTTTGTAGGGAACATTCCTATAATATCTGGCCTTCCCTTTGCTCCTTTCCTATTATTAGTAACTATCATTAGGACTGTACATGGGTAGGGCTTCCTCACTAACTTGAATGTGCTTATTTGGGTTCGTCCCAAGAGCCATTACCTTAGTTTAGACATCATTAGTTTTTATTTGGCTTATAGTTCTGTTCATATTGCTATATACCAAACCACCCCACAATAGTGGCTTAAAACAGAAACATTTATTTCACTCATAAATCTGAGGTAATAGGGCTTGGCTAGGCAATCATCTCTTGGTATCACACTGATATAATCAGATGGTATCTGGGTAGGGGCTTCTTTGAAGGCTTCTTCACTAGCACTTCTGGGATTTGGGCTAAGATTTGAATAGTTGTGGCTCCTTAGCCATCAGCTCTCTCTTTCTCTATGGCTTTCATCATGGCTCGCTTTACTATATGATGGCATCAGGCTTGCCAGACATCTTCCATGTATACTATTTTATAGAGAATGGTATATCCATGAGACAATAGCTCTGCACCCTCATGCAGAGGAGGGGATAGCTTTTTTCCTGGAAGGCAGTGACTTTTTTCAGTCCCTGCATTTCCTGTCCCTGGAATGACCAGCCTGGAGGAAGGGCTAGCATGCGTAAGACTGGAATGTTTGTCATCACAAGCATTCCCTTGTGCAGTCCCAGGGGACAAAATTAAAGTTTCCTAAAGTACAAAAAGACCAGATCAGGCATTTACACTGATTTTATAGCTCCTTAAGTAGTTTTACCCCTAGGTCTTCTTTCAATTCATAGTTCAAGTGGAATTACAAGACATGAGTACAAACAGAGCAAGGAAAACAGCCAGCCCACCAGCATCAAAGTCATACACATGTGTGAATGCGTTTTTTCTGGCAAGCATTTGAGCTTGGGTTACAATGCTAATAAAAATAACAACAACAAAAACAAACAAAAACCAGGCCAAGTGTAGCCTCCTGCAAGACTCTCCAGGAGATATTGTCTCTGTACCTATCAGCAACTCCCTGTGTCAAGTAGAGGTCAGCCTTCTTTAATGTCAAGCCACCTTAAACAAGACAGTTTTAACACACACAATTATAAATATTTTATTATAACATCCCAAAAAAGGCAGTTTTTTTGTTTTGTTTTGTGTGTGTGTGTTTTTGTGGGTTTTGGTGTTGTTGTTGTTGTTGTTGTTCTGGTTGTTAATCCTCACCAGATGATATTTTTCCATTTATTTTTAGAGAGCGTGGAAGGGAGAGGGAGAGAGAGAAACATCAATGTGAGAGAGACACACATCAATTGGTTGCCTCCAGTACACACCCCGACGAGGGCCAGGGAACTTGCAACCAAGGTATGGTGCCCTTGACTAGAATCGAACCCTGGACCCTTCAGTCCGAGGGCTGGTGCTCTTTCCACTGAACCAAGCCACTAGGGCTTTAACATACAATTTCAAGTATTTGCCCAAGGGATGTGTGAGTTACCTACCCTAAAAGATGTAGTTTTCCCAGAGAAAATAGAAATAGATGACACAAAGGGCCAAAATTTTCCTCTTTGTTAGCTGACTTTAATTTCTGTACCATTATTCTAAACCATTAGCAGTATATAGATCTTTTTTGCTCCATGGTTACATTCATTTATTTTTATGTGTTCCATTCTCTTTGGTGCTATAGTAAAACGGATTATTTTTCTTAACTTCAATTTCTGGTAGTTTGCTGTTAGTATCTAGAAACAAATTTTCATAAACCAGATTGTAATGGTTATGTCAACTTGGTTAGGCTATTGTACCCAGCTATTCAAACTCTGTTATGGGTGTTGCTGTGAAGGGTTAGTAGATGGCATAAATATCAACACTTGGTTGACTTCAGATAAAGATTGTCCTTGATAATGTTAGTGGGCCTCCTCCAATCAACTGAAGAGCCTTAAGAGGAAAGCAGGTTTTCCTAAGAAAGAGTTTATTTTTTCCTTTCAGGATGCAGCGTCAGCTCCTGCCCCAGAGTTTCCAGACTGTCTACAGATTTCAAACTTGCCAGTGTCCACAGTAGCTTAAACCATTTCTTGGAAATAAGTATCTATCTCTATCTATCTATATATCTTCCTGGTTCTGTTTCTCTGGAGAACCTTGACGGATAGAATTGATAACAGAGTGATCATATAATTTATCATCCACACTGGAACACTTTTGAGTGTGAAAGGGGCACTATTAATAAGTATGCCTGGAAATTGGCATAAAGCAGAGCTTTCCCATGATAAAGGGCTCCCCTAGGTAAAATAAATCTTATCCACTCAGAGGTATCAAGATAATCCAATTGAGAAAAGAGGTGTTTCTGTTTCTGTTTTATTCTTAAGGGAACCTAATTAGTTAACCAAAAATATTCTGAGCTAAGGTAAAGAAACAAATCACTCCATAATTTGGAACGAACCATCTATTGGCATTATAGAAAGCATTTTCCCCTCTTTTGACATTTTGTAAAGGTCAAAAGTTTGGACTCCTACAGTTATTTTGCATTTGAAAAGTAATAAATCAAAGGGTAAATCAGAATCCTCCTAAATAATGGCAGGCATTTAGATATGATGGATGTTCTTAATGTACTTGTGCAATTACCCAAGTTTAACCCTCCTCATTGTAGCCCTATTCAAATCTGTTATCTTTGACAAAGATAGTTTTTACATGACTACTAACTAGCTGAGAAGAAAGAAAAAATAATTTTGTGAAACTGAATGCTATTAAAGGTTCTATTCAATCTGTATTTCTGTCAGACTGTCCATGGTAAATAACTATGGCAATTGAGAAATATAGTCAATGTATATCTAGCCCTAGTCAGTGTTGCTTGCTCAGTGGTTAGAGCATTGGCCTGCTCACCAAAGGGTTGGGGGGGTGGTCAATATCCAGTCAACAGCATGTGCAGGTTCAATCCTGTCCCAGTTGGGGCATATGTAGGAGGCAACCAATCGATATCTCGCTCTCTCTCTTTCTCTGTCCTCCTCCCCACCCCTCCCTTCCACGTTCCCCAAAAATCAATGGAAAAAATATCCTCAGGTCAGGATTAATTTTTAAAAAATTATATCTATACACATTAAAAAAAAAGAAAGAAAGACTTTCCAGCTGGTGTGGTTCAGTGATTGGGCATCAAACTATGAACCAGGAGGTTGAGGTTTGATACCTAGTCAGGACACATGCCTGGGTTGCAGGCTTGATCCCCAGTGTGGGACAGGCAGGGGGCAGCCATTCAATGATTCTCTCTCATCACTGATGTTTCTGTTTCTCTCTACCTCTCCCTTACTCTCTGAAATCAATAAAAATACATATTTTTTTAAAAAGACTAGCAAATGTGACTCTGGAATCCTATTTTGCTCTCAGATTAATTTCACTAGGAATGAGTCACATTCATGGCTTGAACCTCTCAATATCTACCTTTGCTATACTGATGAAAGCTGTAGCTTGGTATATTATTTCTAAAATCTCTGATAGTAATAATGGAAATTACATGATAACTAGAAAATTTTAACTTCATGTACAGCTTAAAGTGAACCTAATCTAGCACTCTGGAAAATGCCGATTAATACAGTTGACCTTTATATGAAGTCAAAAGTGATATTGTGGACCCTGACTTCACACTTGCTCTTCCTCTCATACATTCTGTACTATGAAGCCTCGATGATGTATTGGAAAAGAATCTCCTCTCCTTCTCATGGGAAGGAATTTATGGAAGGAAGGTTTGACACCAAAATGTCAGAGAGAGAGAGAGTTATTCAGGAAATTAAGATTGTATTTTGTAGGTAAATTTCAATTCAAAAGACTTTAATTAAACACCAAGTAATAGAAAATGCTATCCAATATACATCTTCTGGATAAAGAAATGGTGGCATATTAACTTACTGATTAGTCAACCTTAAAAAGATACAGACACAGCTAGTGCCATTTTAAAATTCTCTTATCTATCTATAATAACAAAAGCATAATATGCTAATTAGACCGGGCATCCTTCTGGACCTCCTTCCAGAGGACCTTCCAAATGAAGACTGGAGGCAGCCACCATGGCTGCAAGGGATCGAGGAAGCTGCCTCGGCTGTGAGGGAGGGATCCAGGCAGCCGCCATGGCTGCAAAGGCCTACTCTTGCAGAATTTCATGCATCGGTGGGGTCCGTCAGCCTGACCTGTACCCCCTCACAATCCAGGTCCCCTCGGGAGATGTCAGACTGCCAGTTTCGGCCTGGTCTGCTGGGATCGGGACAAAAATGGCAGTCCAACAACCCCCTGAGGGATGTAGTAGTGTGCGAAGTGGCAGGCAGCCAGGGAGGAGCCCGAGCCCAGGCCAGGTGCCATCACTCATCCCGGCCCCACTGCGGAGGTGTGAGAGGCCCGCACTGAATCTCACCAGCCATGAGCCCTGAATCTGGCACCCAGTCAGCTGAGCGGTGCTCCCGCTGTGGGAGCGCACTGATCACCAGGGGACAGCTCCTGCATTGAGCGTCTGCCCCCTGGTGGTCAGTGCACATCATAGCGACCAGTTGACCGGTCGTTCAGTTGTTCGGTCACTTAGGCTTTTATATATTTAGATACATTCTAACATACTCTCTTATAGGAAGTAACTTGGAATTCTGTACTTAGGGAAACCAAGTTCACATGTACTAATTGCGTCTAAATAACACTGTCAGAAGCTGAAGACAATAGAGTTGTGATATTTTCAGATTATTGATGAAAAAATATAATTTTAAGAGAGGGCTCTAGTTGATCAATAAAATTATCAACTGAATAAAAATTGCAACTGAATAAAAATTGATCCAGAGCTGTGATCTGGAATGACTGATATGTAATTAAATAAGTAATGGTGGCCCTGGCTGGGTAGTTCAGTTGGTTAGAGCCTCATTTCCACATGCTAGATAAGGTTTTGGGTTTGATCTCCAGACAGGGCACATACAAGAAGCAGCCAATGAATGCATAAATAAGTGGAACAACAAATTGATGGTTCTCTCTCTCAAAATCAATAAATAAAAATTTTAAAAGGTAATGGTAAATCACAGTTTGATGAAAGGAAAAAAACATGATGGTAATAAGAATAACAAATTTATAAGTACAAACAAGGAAAGTATTAAATGGGGCCATTATTAAGTATACCCAGGACACATGGATATAAAGAGGAATAATTAATTACTGAACTTTTTAATTTTGTGGTTTTTATTGTTTGGAGTTACACTATATAATTGTAATTTCATAATAAGATTGGTTAAGTTATTAAAGAAGTACTGTCTGAATGTATCTACATGAAAATTAATGCATTTTTATATGCATATACATACAAATATGCACAAAGAAGAATATTTTTAAAAACAACTTAACAAAAGGAAGACAAATAATCCAATAAAAATGGGCAAAGGACCTATATAGACACTTCTCCACAGTGGCCATACAGAAAGCCAAGAGACATATGAAAAAGTACTCACCATCACTAATCATCTGAGAGATGCAAATCAAAACGACAATGAGGTATCACTTCAAACCTGTCAGAATGGCTATCCTCAACAAATCAACAAATGACAAGTGCTAGCAAGGATGTAGAGAAAAGGAACCCTCGGGCACTGTTGGTGGGAATGCAAACTGGTGTGACCACTGTGGAGAGCAGTATGGTGTTTTCTCAAAAACTTAAATATGGAACTCCCATTTGACCCAGTGATCCCACTTCTAAGAATATGTCCTTAAAAACCCAAAAAACCAATCAGAAAGAATATATGCACCCCTATGTTCATAGCAGCACAATTTACAATAGCTAAGATCTGGATACACTCCAAGTGCCCATCAGTAGATGAGGGGATAAAAAAGATGTGGTACATTTACACCATGGGATACTATGCAACAGTAAAAAAGACAGATTGCTTAACCTTTGAGACAGCATGAAGGGACCTGGAGAGTATTATTATGTTAAGTAAAATAAACCAGTTAGAGGAAGACAAATATCACATGATCTTACTCACATGTGGAATCTAATGAACAAAATAAACTGATGAACAAAATAGATCCAGAGACGTAGAAACATGGAACAGACTGTCGAATCTCAGAGGGAAGGTGGGGTGGAGGAGTGGGGAGATGGGAAGAGACCAACCAAATAACTTATATGCATATATGCATAACCCATGGACACAGGCAACAGTGTGGTGAAGGCTTAGGGCAGTGGGGCGGGGCAGTGCAGGGCAGTGTGCTGTTCAGGTATGGGATAGAACAGATCTATGGGGGGGAATGTATATGTGTATTACTTTCAACAATAAAGATAAATTAAAATAATAATCATATAAAAATCACTTAAGCAGTTTTTAAAAACAGATTCTTGGGCCACACACAGACTTTTACATTGGAAACTCTGGAGGTAAGTCCTACATATCATTCATATTTGTTTAAAATATAACATTTTATAACTGTTGGATGAATTTTTCTTTAACATTTTTAGAGAAGTAAAAATGTCATAGCTTGATTATTAAATAGTCACAGAAGCTTTAGACACTTGCTGAATATATGTGAGTTAAATGGTTTTCCATTTTTTGGCATCCAAATAACCTTAGTACTTTGTTGTTCTTCTACCTTGTAATTGATTGTGCTAATTTTCATCTGCAATGTGTTTAAATGACTTAAATATGTGTTTATTTATTGATGTCTTTCAAAAGAAGTGTTGAAGTGAAGGTGGAAGACAGGAGCAGGGTTAATAAATTGCCTGCATTCTAAATATATCTTAAAACTCGTCTCTACTCATATAGCTCCTCAAAGTCTGTATAGCAGCTAATTACAACTACCTCCTTTCTCTGTTTGTAATATTCATTTGCTCAGTTCTTAAAATCTCACCAGCCCAAACGTTTGCCCTGCCTGATTTTTACTGGTTCAGTTCTTTGTTACATGGATCACTGTTAGAGGTTCTTTCAGATCCCCAATTACCTCAAGTATCAGAGAACAGGAAACCTCAAAACCCCCATTTGGGTCTGATAGTAGGGGGAATAAAAAAAACACAAGAAACTTGTAATGATTTTATTTCCATCACTATTATAAATGCCATGCTTAGTAAAAATGGATGATACTTTCCCAAAGTGGCTAAAAAATTTACTGCAATGCAATCCTTTATTTTAATGGATTAATGGTAAAGATATTGATGTGGTAAAAAGATCACATTATCATAAAGAATGTTAATTGAATATTAGTGTTATATTTTATGTTTTTAATATATCTTTATTGATTTCAGAGTGGAAGGGAAAGGGAGAGTTAGAAACATCAATGATGAGAGAGAATCATTGATCTGCTGCCTCCTGTATGCCCCCTACTGTGGACCCAGCCCACAACAAGAGAAGTACCCTTGACTGGAATTGAACCTGGGATCCTACAGCCTGCATGCTGATGCTCTATCCACTGAGCCAAACCAGCCACGGCTAGTGTTATATTTTAAAGAAATCAGAAACAAATTGCCAAAAAGTAGGGAAAGCATGGAAGATAAGTTTATAGTACACTCTTAAATAGAGATTTTATATGTATTCTATTTAGATGGCAATAGATATATTAATTTCATTCCTCATAAACATGTTAAAGTGCTATCCACCATCATGTTGTTCGTTATAGAAAGATGAATATCTTTTTTGAGACGGAAACTATGTTTTCTTCTTCCTCTGCACTGATATTTACTCCCCATAACACCTTGTGCAGTATGGACCACAAGGTAAGCGCTCAATAAACATTTGAGTGAATGAATAGCACTAATACAGCATATACTGAGAAATGAGATAAAAGAGTATCAAACAATGACAGCAAAGACTGTCGGGAGGAAGATAGAAATTGATTAGTAGTTGCCAGAAACAATTCAAT
The DNA here is from genome assembly GCF_000147115.1 of Myotis lucifugus. NCBI lineage: Eukaryota > Metazoa > Chordata > Mammalia > Chiroptera > Vespertilionidae > Myotis > Myotis lucifugus. The sequence continues at coordinate 7,021,499 of NW_005871063.1, read as the reverse complement.
ATTGTTCCTGCATCAACAAAAGAGGACAAACACAGACAAAGATCAATTTTCCTTTTTACCATGTATTTCTAAAGCAAACGCCACATCACTTTCCCCCTCTAACATGGTAAATGCTGGAGGGCACTTTTGCACAGTTCCTGCAGTGAAGCAAATTAGCATCATTACCTATACAAGTCCCCTCTCTGCCTTCACCACCTGAGTGGCATTATCATACACAAAAGGAATGTGTGGAAAGACACATCAGGTGATACAATTGACTTCAATCTACATTAAAACACATTGTACCATTTGGTCCACATCTAAGCAATATATTGAATCTCCTCTTCCAATTTTCTCTTATTTATAAAGTGCTATCGCTATTACTACTTAAAAAAAATAAAGGCTATATAATAAAGAAGCTTGCTGATTTTATAAACATTACCTGACATGAGAAATAACATTTGAACAATGCACGAGTTGCAGGGAGCAGGGATATGATATTGGGAAGCTCGCCTATGCTGAAAAGTATACTAGTACATATATATGCATACGTGTGTGTATGTGTGTGTGTATAATTTTTATATCTAAACAATCTACACTAATAAAATACAAACATGCAAATTGACCATACCTTCGCCATGCCTTGAGCCATGCCCACCAGCCAATCAGAGCGACTGTATGCAAATTAACCCAACCAAGATGGTGGCCGGCACCCATGGAGTTGGAACAAGCAGGAGGCTTGCTTGCCCCAATGATGGAGGAAGCCAACTTCCTGCCTGCTGGGGCCCCGGCTCTGACCTCCACTCAAAGCAACAAAGTTTCAATTATAGAAGATAAATAAACCCCAGATACCTGCTTTCAGCTGGCCGTGGCCACGGAGCTGGAGCGAGCAGGAGGCTTAGGTTGCCCCTGGCGATGGAGGAAGCCAAGCTTCCCTCCTGCCTGCCCTGGGCAGCTCTGAGCTCCTCTCAAGGCTACAAAGTTTCAATTATAGAAGGTAAATAAATCTCAGAATAAAAAAGAAAAAAGAAAAAAAGGAGAGGCTGGGAGCTTCCATCACTGGGGGGACTTGGCCAGCCTGAAAACGGCCCTCAGCCCCTCACCC
>NW_005871063.1:6952457-7020093 GCF_000147115.1 Myotis lucifugus | reverse complement strand
CAAACCAGCCGGCCCCCACCCAATCACCAGGCCTCTATCCTATATAATAAAAGGGTAATATACAAACTGACCCTAACAGCAGAACGACTGGGAATGACTGGTCACTATGACACACACTGACCACCAGAGGGCAGATGCTCAATAAAGGAGCTGCCCCCTGGTGGTCAGTGCTCTCCCACAGGGGTAGCTCTACTCAGCCACAAGCCAGGCTGACGGCTGCCAGTACAGCAGTAGTGGTGGAAGCCTCTCCCACCTCCTCAGCAGCACTAAGGATGTCCAACTGCAGCTTAAGCCTGCTCCCCCTGGCAAGTGGACATCCTCCGAGGGCTGCCAGGCTGCCAGAGGGATGTCTGACTGCCAGTTTAGGCCCAATCCCCCAGTGAGCGGGCCTAAGCCAGCAGGTGGTCATCCCCTGAGGGGTCCCAGACTGTGAGAGGGTACAGGCCGGGCTGAGGGGACCCCCCCCCCCGAGTGCACATATTTTTGTGCACCGTGCCTCTAGTACATTTATAAACATCTACTTCAAGTCCAGATGCCACCCCACACACACCAAAGGGGCTCAAATTCACTTAGAAGCATTTAATCACACTATCTGCTCAAGTCCAGAGGGCATGACTCATTAGCCCACAGGATGGAGATATATATAACAAAAAAGCAGTGGATAACACAAGCCTTCCAAAATGTTAGATTTGATTGGTTTTGAGAGAAAAGTAGATTATAGCATTAGCAGTGTGACTATGGTGTCAGACAAGCTCTCATAATTTTACTGCAGTTAGACCACAAAGAGTTGTCCTATTAACAACTTAAAACTATTATTTATCCACACCCTGAGTGAAAAAGTTGAGCTTTACATGGTGAAAGAGATATTAAAACATGTTGATATACTTTACAATCTCTGCTTATGAGTGAGCAATAGAACCTTCATTCACTTATTCAAGAAACATTTTAACTCTCATGTGCAAATTCATGCATAGCAAAAGGCTAAACAAATCCTATGTGAAATATCAAAGCAAGAGCCACCTAACAGAAAAGGAAGGAGTAAAACTACAGAAATCAGTGGAAGCTACGAGAAAGAGAGCATATCTGTACTTACTGGTCTTCCAGGAAGAAGAGGGACTTGTAGATGCTCAATTAGACAGGTGTAACTTAAAATACCTGAAGTAAACGATTTAGGCAATAGTGTAAATCTATAGGGGATGGATTTTATTAATTCATCCAAATCACATTTATTAAATGACTGCCATGTGCCAGGACTGTGCTTATTTAAATCAAAGTATACAGGGGTGCAAAAAGCCTGCCAGTGCAGTGGTGAAGACAGGGAAGCACTGGAGTGAATACAGTCAAAAGAAAGAGCTCATGGTTCTCGAAAGGGGTTGATTGCCCACAGAAAACGCAGCCTAACAGCACAGGCCCCAAGAGCCTAGTGACTATGATACCAACTCTTTGTGGGGTAGGAGAAGGCAGGAAAGGTAAGGAAGGGAAGAGGTAACAACATATAACTTCTTCTTTTTTAAAAAAATATATTTTATTGATTTTTTTACAGAGAGGAAGGGAGAGGTATAGAGAGTTAGAAACATCAATGAGAGAGAAACATTGATCAGCTGCCTCCTGCACACCCTCTACTGGGGATGTGCCTGCAACCAAGGTACATGCCCTTGACCGGAATCGAACCTGGGACCTCTCGGGCCGCAGGCCGACGCTCTATCCACTGAGTCAAACCGGTTAGGGCCATATTACTTCTTTTTGTCCTTTTCTAGTCTAATTGCAGAGAAGCATTCAAATAAAGGCTCTGGGGTGTGTTTACTGGTTAGTTAACATATACTTTCATATTTTTGGCATTACGTGTCTTCTTTTTATTTTCTGACATTCCTTTATAAATCCAAATTAGCACTTTGTCATTACAGGAGTTCGGTGGTACACAGGCAACTCAAGAACTTTGCCTTTGTTTCCCAGTCCGTGCAGGAACCTAACCTGACATGCTTGAAGTAACATACAGCTCCAAAAGAGTGGGGTATTTCAAAGAAATAAGTCTTTGGTGCAAACTCTTTGTGTTTAAATTTAACAGTGTTCTTGAGACAGAACTATCTTAAAATAAACCTAACTTTATGCCTAGCCAGCAGTGTGGCTCAGTGGTTGAGCGTCCACCCATGAACCAAGGTCATAGTTCGATTCCCGGTCAGGGCACATCCCTAGATTGTGGGCTCGATCCCCAGTAGGAGAAGTGTGGGAGCATCGATAGATGATTCTCTCTCATTATTGATGTTTCTATCTTTCTCTCCCTCTCCCTTCCTTTCTCTGAAATTGATTAAAAACATATTAATAAATAAAAACAGATAAACCTAGCTTTAGAGTCTTAAAAATGTAACTTTTAAAGAATTTTACTATTGCAAGTAAAGGGCAATAGTGATACATTCAAGAAGGTATAAGATGACAGGAACTGTGGTCATTTCTCTATCCTTCCTTTTTTTTTTTTTTTACCATGATCTACCTTTTCCCCTAGAACATTGAGTCTTGCATCTTCTTCTAATTCTCCTTTACAACTGGACATAACCCTAGCTGAACCTGTGATTATGAATGTGTGTATTTTCATTTACACACACACACACACACACACACACACACACACTCACAAACACCTGGGTTCCACTCCTCCATATTGCTGGATTTTGCAACTGCTTTTCTCATTCAGTCCTATAAGATATGTATTTATGCCAGGTATCCTTTGTTTTCTCATTGTAACACTTTTTGATCTACCCACTTGTATGACACTAGGACCCTCCACCAATTCTATTCCTCATGATGGTGGCAAGTCCCTGTTAAGCAGAACTCACAGACTGAATTCACGCAAACCACCTTCTCTATCCAACTGTGCCGCTTACCTTCAGGGGGAAGTAGCTAGAGCTCCAAGCTTCCACTTTCCATACCTAGAAATTAAGGTAGTAGTACCTAACTTCTTAGATTTGTTACTAAAAATTAATTGGGAGGATATAGAAAATTTAATGATTAACATATAGATTCTATTAAATGTCAGTTATTTTTATCATCACCATGATCATCATCATCATCATCATCAGCTGCATCATCATCATTGAAAAGGTGAGAAAATCAAAATGTAATGAGCACTCCTTTCTCCCATTGGGGTCTTTGTGCCCCTTATCATTGCTTTGGACATTCACACAAAATGTGATCTGTAAGTCTGGTTCACAAATTGTGTGCCAAGGTGCCCCAGAGAGCTGCAGAGAGCTTACAAAGACATACTGAGATATTTGTTTTCAAGAGAAACAGAAAGTATCAGCTCATGCTCATATGATATTTCTTTCAATGGCATCATCTCTTTTCAAAGGTCCGATTTTACCGGTTGCTCTCTGAAAGGCAAGAACAGTGAGGAAGTCATTGTGAAACAGGAAATAAGCATGGAGCTCTCCAACCAGAATCCAACTTCTGAGAAACTATGCACTCCTCAGCATCCCATACTTTATAATTCTGGTTATTTTAAAAAGTAATAGAAATATATTTTTACTTTATTTATGTACATTAACGTTTCAAGCCATAGCTAAGTTACTATATAAATATGTATTAAAATGCTTGCAACTAATGCCCAAACAGAACATTTACATGTTTTGTTTTGTTTTGTTTATTGACCTAGGGGGTTTGGGAAATAAATGACTGTGGGTGTCATGAACCAAGGAAATCTGGGATCCCTGCTGGAAGTGGTTCTCAATTCTGGCGGTTTATTAGCACCATGTGGAGTAGTTACATAAAACTTAACCTCACCAGGGGATTCTCCTATACCTGATGATAGAGAACTAGCCCAATAAATAATCTGTTTACTAGGTGATAAAACCAGAGAAAAGAAAACCTTCTTCAAGAAATAGTCCATATTCCAAAGTCAAATCCATCAAGATTACATTTCTGTGAGCTCTTAAAACTAACTCTCTTCATTGCTTACTCCCCAATTCTCCACTTCTATTTTGACTGCATTTGTTCTCTATTGAAGCTCATTTTTATGTCCAAATTTATCATTCAGGAAAAGGCAGGTCCTTTAGAACAAAAATTCTCAACAGTTAACAATCTTTCTCCAGAAGAATGTGTTAAAATGCCGATTCCAATTCCCCTTTCTCAGATATTCTCATGAAGATGGCCATAGGAAAACACATTAGAAAGTCTGGAGAAGAAACTACAGAAGCAATGACCATGAGCTTCCCAAGAACTTGAAAATAAGTGCTTCTGAAAATTAAACCATAAAATCAGACATAATAGGTCAGAAAAAATATACAACTGTCATTTATAGGTTCAAAAGACTGAGATATGCTTATAATGTGATAATTTAATATACTTAAAAATATCCCTCAAAAACATTAACTTTTCCATAGCAGAGGCTTTGAAAGTAGTATCTGGAAGGCAGGCATTGTAGTGGCGTGACAGGGCCAGCTGGTGCTGGCTTGTGAAAGCTGGGCTAGGTAGTGTGCATTTCTTCCCAGATGAACATTTAATAATATTGGTAGATTAACCTTGGCCAAGATGAAAAAATATATATCACAGAAATTGGTAAACATTACAAATTTGGATTTTTTTCCCTGAAGAGCCATTTGTTAAACATTTATTAGCAGAACATTGGATATTGGGAAAACCTATCAAAACATGATTGAGAAAAGAAATTTCCCAAAAGGCAGAATGAATATATATATACCTAAAAAATAAAACATCTATCCTCATTGTGAGGACAAATGTAAATCTATACATAAAATTATGAAGATCTTCAATATTCAGATCCTATAAAGAATTTTTTCTTGCTCTGTTTTCAAGTTCTGATTATCCAGCTTCACGTGCAGATTTCTCTTTAGAAGAGCATAACACTTGACCCCCTGTTATTTGTTCTACGTGATGGCAATATTTCTTAGTGCAAATGAGTAAGTTGGTGTTTTAATTGATAATACAGAGGGAATTTAGTGACCATGATCATCAATTTAGTCCAAGAAGTCCTGGGTACTGGCAATATTAAGTTTCTACAGAGTGGCTCAGAGGTCAAGCTGACATATAATGGTACTTCCTAACCAGCCAGTTGGCCTTCTCTGAAGACACATGACCCTAATGCATAACTTCTTTCAGAAGTAATCCATCTAGGATGTTTAGAGAGCAGTACTTTCTCAGGCCAAATGTACTAGACCTACTTTATGAAAAGTTGTTGCCACAAATATTCTTTTACTATCTAATATCCATCTCAGGTAAATTCATATTTAAAATTCATCTCTTCTTTTTATGGCCATTCTTGAGGCACTCAGGGGCAAAGGCAACACAGATATATAATTTCAACTGTTCTCTATCCAGGCAGTGATAACATAGCAGAAATAAAAATTCATATGAGCCCGTATCTTCACAATGCTAGGACCTTACTGATTATTTATAAATTTAGATACTTGAGTTTGCAAGATCATCACTAGAAATATCTTAGGTACAAAATACATACCCTAAAGGAGGCAAACAACACCATTTGTATACTTATTATTTCATCCTAAGCGTTCTACTGATTTGGTAAAGAACTTTGAAGCTGAAACTCCCTTGATCATTTTCAAATTTATCATGTTCATTAGAAGAGATTACTACTAAAGATTTTCTTAGAAGCAAACCCATTATAAATTGGGGCTTTATAATAATGTATGATTATGTTTCCAAAGATGACCTCTGGCGTGTAGCTATAGATTCATTTGGATGGTTTCTCGGGCCTAATGATTTGCTGTCATTGAGACAAATGAAAAAATAATCCTGTAAAATTATAATTAGTTACTACTTCTTAATCTAGATAGTTTTTTAATGATAATGCTTTAGGAAGCTATATTCTTTGGATTCTAATGCACTATCTCAAGACAACCTACTTCAATAGCAAATGAACAAAAATGATTAGTGAGAATCGGAAAGATACATAAAGCGTCTAAATAAATGGAGCATTTTCATGAAAACTATTAAACTGATGAATTAGATTAAAATGTCATACCATTAAACTCTCTTTAATAAATGTCAAATAAATACTTCAGCAGTGCTCTACAGTCTTCATAACTGTTACTGTATCTGTCAGGGAAGACATTGTTTTTGCATTTTATGTGTTCTAACTAATAAAAAGATTTACTTTCCCTGCCTGATTGTCATTGTCATCCCTGCTGATGAAATTGAATTCTAAACACTACTGGGCTAGAGCAGGAAAACTTTGAGACCAGGTTACAATACACTCTGTATATTATTATCTTTCTATAGACCCCTCCAAAACATACATATACACAAGCACATTCTTAGGGTATTTTTTTCAGTCCCCCATAAAGAGGATATGAGTGATCAATACCCCAAATCCCCAGGATATTCAATCTATGTAGTGATGTTTGATTCTTAGCCCTTTAAGCTACAGAGATGATTTTGCTCACTGGGCCAGAGCTAAACCTCAGCTAGGCTTTACTAGTAATCAAATAGATGTAGGGAGAGGGCAATCTGTCTCAAAGGTTATAGAATGTCTGTTTCAGTAGGAGTAGCTGCTAGGTTGTTGTGTGGGAGGAAGAAGCAACTTTCCTCTGCCCTTAAGGTTCATTCAGCTGGTCTATTAATCAAATAGACCTGAGATAGATTAGCAAGGGAAAATAACCAAATGTAATACATACCTATGTATGGGAACCTGTATACATGAGAGAGTCAGAGAGCCCACATGCATGAGAGGCTAACACAGAAAGGGAAAATGGGTATATAAGACATTCTGAGCTAGAGATGAGATAATGCACGTTAGGATTTCAGAAGATAACTGCAGGGACAGCACATGTTCAGGAATTATTAGTTTTCCCTAACATATAGACAGGTAAAAAGTCATTTCTTGTTTTAAAGTTTATCATGGGCTAGGCTCCTAACGTAAATTCTCCTGGATAATTAAGGGGGTGAGCGGAAGTTTCTCTTGAGCTCACAAGGTCTTGGTTGCCTTCAGCTCAAAATAATCTGAATACCACTGAGACTTGTTCTGAGCCCCTACAGTTGTTTGAATTGAAGAATGTAAAGATGAAGTAGATCTGTGTTACTCAGAGGATAGGGTACCAACCTGTTTGTGTATATGTATGTCTTGGAGGGGTCTATAGAAGGGTTACACCTGAGAGATGGGTGTTAAAATCTCCCACTACAATTGTGAGTTTTGTCTGAGCACTTCTTAGTTTTCAGTTTTCCTTCACATAATTTAAAGCTCTACAATGAGTTGTCTACACATGATTAAAGACATATAAGAAATCAAAACATAAGAAAAAGTATAATTCAAAAACTCCTGGCACACCTTGGCTAATGTGGTTAAGTAGTTAGAGCATCAGCCTGCCCACCGAAAAGTCACAGGTTCTATTTCTGGTCAAGGGCTCATGAATCTCTGGCCCTGGTTGGAGCATGTGTGGGAGGCAACCAATTGATGTGTCTCTCATATCAATGTTTCTCTCTCTTCTCCTCCCTCCCTTCCTTCCATTTTTCTAAAAAGTCAATGGGGAAAAAGGAATTTCCTCAGGTGAGGATTAACAACAAAAAAAAGTCTTAATATAGTTGAAAGAGATCCAATGGACATTGAGTAATGAAAAGTTTGGTCACTGTAGAGAAATCACTGTGTGGATGTAGATACATATGTAAATATATGTGTTTATATTACAGTCATATAGATACATATATAGTTAATTAGACTATATTACATTACATACACCAGTATTTTACAATAACATTAGACACTAAAAACCACTAAAATTAGCTAGGACTAAATAATCTTAACAGTATTAATTCTTACTAACTTATTTTTAAATTCAATAAAATTTTCTCCTAGATTTAAATATAAAAGATGTACTTCAAACAACTTGATAAGCTTGTTAAGTTTATATGAAAAAGTGAAGAATAGCCAAAATAATTTTGGGGGGGGGATAAGTTTGATGATTATATTTTATCATATCACAAAATTTATTTTGAAACAAATATTTGATAGCCAAAGACTGAGGGTATTTTTCTCCCACCGACCTCCACTACAAGATATAGTAAAAGAAGTTGAGGCTGAAGTGAAAGGGCATCAGGTGAAAGCCTATGCAGGGAGAAATAGAACCAGAAAGGAAAACTTACTACTGAATGCATGCAAACTTGCCACAAACTGATCTATAATTTAATAATATCACATTAAAATTTAACTTGACATAGGGATTTTAAGATTGATACCTAAATGTGCAAGCCAAGAACAGACTAGCAATGCTGCATTGTATATGTGAGAGTTGTTAAGAGAGTAAATCTTAAAGGTTCTCATCAGGAGAAAAAAATATAACCATATATGATGTTGAATATTAACCAGACTTATTGTGGTTATTATTTCACAATACAGCATACAATTATTAACTTTATGGTGTACTAAAGGCTGTGGGGTCCCTTGGCCTGGCCTGCAGGATTGGGCCAAAACCGGTTCTCTGACATCCTCCAAGGTGTCCCAGATTACAAGAGGGAGTAGGCCAGACCAAGGGACCCTTTCCTTTCCATGCATGATCAGGGCCAGGGAGGGACGCGGGAGGTTGGCCAGCCAGGGAAGGACCGCATGAGGGCTCCAGGGCATGTCCGGCCCATCTTGCTCAGTCCCGATCAGCTGGACCCTAGCAGCAAACTAACCTACCTGTTGGAGCATCTGCCCCCCGGTGGTCAGTGCACATCATAGCAACTGGCTGAATGGTCAACTGTCTGCCCCCTGGTGATCAGTTCTTGTCATAGCGAGTGGTTGAGCAGCCTTAGCATATCATTAGCATATTATGCTTTGATTGGTTGAATGGAATGGATGACCAAACAACTGAACACTTAGCATATTAGGCTTTTATTATATAGGATACCTGAAAGTAACAGAACATAATGTGCCAATAATATCTTTTAAAAAAATAGATTAGCACTCTTGGAGAAGAAAAAAATAGTAGAATGACTTATTTTATCAGATAACAAGATTTGGAGTCAATAATTAGGACAGTGTGTTACTGGCACAAGGATACAGCAATGTACCAATGGAATAAAATGGAGTGTCCAAACATAGACACATGCACACATGATTTATGATAACAGTGATGCTGTATAGGAGAGGTAAAAGTGAGCTGTTTTGCTAAATGGCACTGGCTCAATTGATCTCCATATGAAAACAATATTGAATTTGTCTCTTACACACAACCAGACACAATCATTTCTAGGTGGATTACAGATCTTAATGGAAAAACAAAGTAATACAACTTTTTAAAAAATGACCAAAGATAATATTTTCATTAATGTCATGTTAAGGAGAGATGCTTTCAACAGGACACAGGGAGGAATAACTATAAAGACCAAAAGTTGATAAAAACTAGTTTGCAGATACTTCCTAGCAAAGAACAGTTTTCAAAACATACAGACACATGGCAGATCACCCTCTTTTTCTTCCTTTCCCAATCCAGAAAGGCTAATGAGGTTCTGCTTCTTGTGAGCTTTGTAAATTGAGGCAATTTTAACTAAGCCTTTCTGAAAACCCAGTTTCTTCTGAAAAATAGAAATAAGTACATTTAACCTGCAGAAAAGTTGTGCATATTGAATGCAACAATCTATATCTATATAATAAAAGCTTAAGCGACCATTACGGCAGAACGACTGGAACGACCCGTCGCTATGAAGTGCACTGACCACCTTTGGAAGATGCTCAATGCAGGAGCTGCCCCCTGGTGGTCAGTGCGCTCCCACAGGGGGAGTGGCCGCTCAGCTAGAAGCTGGGTTCACAGCTGGTGAGCGCAGTGGTGGTGGCAGGAGCCTCTCCTGCCTCCACTGCAGTGCTAAGGAACAGCGAGCCAAGTGGTAAGATGTGAGCAGTGGGCAGTAAGGAGTGAGGGATCCCAGATTGCAAGAGGGATGTACGACTGCCAGCTTAGCTTAGGCCCAATCCCCCCCAGGGCCTAAGCTGGCAGTCAGACATCCCCTGAGGGGTCCTGGACTGCGAGAGAGTGCAGGCCAGGCTGAGGGACTCCGCGCCCCCCCCCCCCCAGGGCACAAACTTCGGGGACTGGGCCTCTAGGATATATATACTTCTAAGTGTCTGACCATTCGAACAGTAGCTATGATGTACACTGACCACCAGGGGGCAGATGCTCAATGCTCAGGCATGGAAACATGGAAAAGACTGATGAATCTCAGAATGAAGAGGGGAGGCAGGAGGGCAAGAAGAGATTAACCAAAGATCTTATATGCATACTAGAGGCCTAGTACATGGATTCGTGCATCAGTGGGGTCCCTTGGACTGGCCTGTGCCCTCTCCTAATCCAGGACCCCTTGGGGGGATGTCAGACTTCTGGTTTCAGCCCGATCCCCACAGGCCAGGCCAAGGGACCTCACCAGTGAAAAACTGGCTCTCTGACATCCCCCGAGGGGTCCCAGAATGCAAGAGGGCACAGGCCAGGCCAAGGGACCCTACTGGTGCACAAATCTTGCACCGGGCCTCTATTGTAGTATATAAAATGCCTGGAATATTATGGGCATACACAGTTGTTAATGATTTTACCCTGTTCAACTATTAGTAAGACCCATGTATACTTTTCATGAACTTTGGATTCTCATTGGAAACCAATTGTCTTATTGTTCTGAGATATTTACAATGTTAGTTACCCTAGAAATAGTCATTATTATCATAGATGACTTCATATCAAACTATGTCCTTAGGCACCTGATGCTCTCTCTCACCATCAGATACTGAAGAACACCTTTCATACAGGGAGAAAGCATCACATGGCATGAGATACACAAATGTTCACCATTGGTATGGTGGATGCTACTTGATTTTAAGTGAATGCATTACAATGATTTTAGGAATTTTTAATTGAGTTTTTCATGTTCATACTCAAAGGGAGAAACAAGATCAAGCTAGCTCAGTTTTTAATCTATTTCACAATGTGACAGAGTTTGACCTCTTGCCCTGCCATAGCAGAAACCAACTAAACCATAAATTGATTAGAGTATGCCACCTATGCCATGAAATCTCTCATTAATGCTAAAGGAAAAAAAATAGATAAGTGTTTGGGACTCAAAATAGAAAGTGAGGGCTTGATGGAGAAATCAAAATTTATTTATAAAGAATCTATGACTACTGGAAGTAATTTTCCTTTTGGAGGTTGATGGCTCAATTCAACCTAATTTGTGAGGTATTGTGAAAGATATTCTTTAATGGGACACAGTCACTGCTGAAAGAGTGATGTTTACTCCTCATGACATATCAAGAATTGTTTCACAATGAGTTTAGTGAATATGCCTCATTGTAGTTCACATGTAATGATATGTTTGTTGCCATCCTGCCGTGATGATTAGATTTTAAAAATGTGTTTAAATGAAAGGCTAACTAACTAGAAGTCTGGCTCATAGCTCTGTTATTGAGGAAGGAATGACTTTGCCATGCTGTTGCTTTCAGTACAAATTATTTTTTAAATTCCAAGGTAACTTTAGTTAAAACCTAAGTATTCTCATCTTCATCCAAAAATCAAATAAAAAGCTGGTACTGATCTTTGCATTTATGTATAAAATTAAGCTTGTGGGGTAATGTGTATAGTGTAGTGCTTGGCATCTGGCCTCAGTAGGTAGAGGACATGGGTTCCAAGCCTGATTCTGCCACTTTCTGGCTGTAAGTCCTTGTGGAAGGTGCTTAACCACTCTCTGCCTCAAGGTCATTACCAATAACATGGGGGGAATAAATGTGCTGATTTCAAAGAGTTCTTATGTATGTTAAGTCATGTGATTCATAAAACACAGAGACTAGTTCTTAGCTTCTAATAAGCTTTAATAAGTTCTTTTTTCTATTATAAAGATTGATCAATATAGGCATCTTCCTAAATAATTCAAAGTATGTTTTAGTAATAAAAATATATTTTACTTTCTTAAAATACAAACTATTTTAAATGCTTTTCACAGTATTTGCACTAACATTCTCTTTTCATAGTTTTTGCCTTGTTTATTTTATCCTCCACTAGAGCTATGAGGTGGAATTTGACAAAGGAAGACCATCTGCATCTGGGTATGAAATGGCTAACCGAAAGACAATCCCACTCTTAGTCTTAGGTAAATTAGTTATTGCTCTCACTTAAGAAAACTGAAAGATTGCTATCTTGATAGTAAAAGACTTAGGTCCCTGAGCCTGGTCTATCATTAAGTGATTGCAACAGTTGACAAGTTCTACCATGTTTATGTTCTCAGTCTCCTCAAACTGCATATGTTGGATTAAACCATTTCTACAACCCGTTCTAATGTGAACATGTATTCACAAAAACATTTATTTCTCTGGTGGACGTAGCTAATGCTCCTAAGTCCACTGACAGTATCTAAATTCTTTGTTCCTCAAGTATTTGGAAATTGAAAAAATGTATTCATCAATGTATTCAGAACGCAAATTACTGACATTTAAGTTATTCTTTAAAGGTTACAATACCAACGCACTAAATACATAACGTTAAAATTTTCATATTCTCTAATGAGCTGAATTTGAAATAACAAGCTGATCATAGCTGTTTTATTATGCTTTCAGCAGCTCAGCTCCTTACTCAAATGCGGTTGTAGATGAAACAAAGATTTGGCATGTCTAAAGCTAAGAGTTTCTTCATATTTTCACCCCAGCTCTGGATCAGAAGGAACCACATGGGTCTGTATTCAGTAAGCTAATAAGTACAGCAGTGAGTCTTATGATAACAACAAAAGACCCTCTCGATCACGCTTAGAGTAAGAGGCCAGAGTAAGACAGGCACCCTATGACCATTTGAAACAGGTACATTGCTAAAACTTTTTAAAACATAGAAAACTGAAAATTATGTGGCTATGATTTTATTTTCATGTTTTCTACAAAGAAGAATGATATTTCAGCTAAAAATAGAATGCTCATATGAAAGATGCCCCACAATAATCGGGACATCAGAAAGAAAGAACCTAGCATTGTCACTGAACACACGTCTCCAGTCACTGACATTTCCAAGATTCTGAGGCAACTTCCAGGTGGAAGCACAGAAACGCTCTTGGTGATGGTGACTCCTCACATACCATGGAAAACAGAAAGGTGACAGAAGATGTGAGAATTTTAAAGTTTAAATGTTTTGGTATGCAAAGGAGAAAATAAGAAAATTCTGGAAATCAAAGATAACAGAACTAGTTGCTTCTGCCTGACCAAAAAAAAATGTTAAATAACTAAATAAAGAAACACAACCTTCTGTATTTGTATTCTGTATTCCTGTATGCACTTAAGAAAAAATGAAGGAAAACATAATCTCTGTCAAGAATTTGTCATGGCCAACCCCCCCACCCCCCGCACCCCCCTCATATTCTACTTCAGTGGAGTTATCAGAACAGGAGAGCAAATGACATCATGTTGCTTATATTCAGGGAGATATGGAGAAATATATTAGAAGTGATAGAATGCTTAATAAAGAAGCTTATATAACACACATAAACATCTCCAATACCCACAGCTGCAGTCTACATATCCAACAAAAATATGAAAACAAGAAATACTGTAAAGGTTTTGAATAGCTGAGTAGCCTGCTGTTAACTAGAAATTTTTCTAAACACTACCCTTCAGCTATATTAGTGAATACATTTGCATTTCTTTGAGTAACACAAAAAATAATATGCTATTGGTAACATATTGTATTGTCTTTAAAATTAAACTGCTATTGACATACATTGATTCTACTCACTTGATACATAACAAACATGACTTTTGAAAGTATGAAAAGATTTATAAAACATTTACTGAAACCATATTATTTTACCAATAAAGAAATTAAAGCTTTATAGGGTAACAACATTCTCCAAATGTCCACGGAAAATGAGGCCAATTGGAACCCTATTTCTATGTTTAATTCCATTTAATCCTTTATATTGAAGTTGCTAATTGGTTGTCGAGTCTAAGCTACAGAATATGTTTAGGTAAAATAATTGTTAGGACTTAAAAGGCAATATAATTTTTAAGGGCCATTTTGTAAGCTTCCCCACCATAGGAGAACAAAGACCAGGAAGACTTGGACAGGAAGTGCCAGACACCAGGAATCAAATCATATAAGGAACTAAAACTACCAAGAAGCACCAGATCCCATATCCACATTCCTGTTGACTCAACCCCACTGCCCAAGCCCACCAATCCACTGATGACTAAAGCTTCTCACTAGTGGCTGTATATAAGGACTCCAGCTCTGAGTGAAATAAAAATGCAGTGGTCAGATGTTTGAATCCGAGTTCCCTGTCTCCAGAAATTGAAGAATGAAATCACGGACAAAAATGATTAGTGGAACCAAAGTTTATTGAGAGAAGCCAGTCCTGGAAAAGGTACAGCTGGAGTTCCAGGAGCATGCCAGTGTCCAGAGCTTCCTCTCCATATTACAGTCCGGAGTAGTTCAGCTTCCAAGCTAACTAAAGTCTAATAGTCCATGTGTGGAGACCCACATGGCCATAAGCCACATGGGCGCAGGGATGTACTTCCCCACCCCTGGAATGTCAGGAACCCATTGAGGGCGGGGGAGAAGAGAGCTAGAGGAAGTGTAGGCCTTTTAATTTAGGGAATGGAGACAGCCTTGCTAGCTCCTGATTGGTCTTTTCAAAGAATCCTGTCTTAATAACATTCTCAGGATTGGTTATACGCCTGTTTTGTGATTGTTTATTTGCAAGTTGTCTGTCTTAGCAAGATTCATACATTTTAAAGCTCATGTCTCCCATGTGTGCCCTTCCTCCCTGCACAGTTGGGTGGTCCTACTAACTCCACCCAGCTGGGTTTTGGGGTTTTATTCCCCCCCCCGCCCCACTTATGGTCCCAATTCCTGACTACCTAACTTCTCTCTGTCTCCTCACTAGGGGCTGCCATCATTGACCCAATCTTCTTTGGCTTAGTGCTGTGTAGCCCTTCCCTTTAAATATCTGCGTTCCCCAGTCCCATTTCTTTATATAAATTCAATTTTTCTTTATTCACCATCTGAGATTGCTATGTAGCCTGCACACATGTCACCAACTTTAACCTTTCAATAATCTAAATTACATATTCATTCACTATCTTTTCCATACCTTTACACATTGAAGAGATAACATCATACAAACAAATAATACTTTCTTCTACTTTATTCACCATATAATGTGTGAGGGAGGAAGGGGCAAAATCTTTTAATTAGTCATCAGATCTAAGTTTCACCATTAATGGTAACTAAAGCTGCGTATATAAATAAGTAGAAAAAAAATGCCTAGAAAATAATGGTAAAGAGACATGATAGAAGATGATGTATTTTTATATTTAAACTGTGATCAATCACTACACAGAAGTTTGTTCACTGCTGGAACCTAAAACTAAGCATAAAAGTCTTTGAGATTTTTAAGATTACTAAACACTGGAGTAAAATTAACGAAACTAAAGTTAGAAAGTAATTAACACTGTGTTTTCTCTTTCAATTTAAAAAGAAAATGAAGTTCTGGTTCAGCAACTATAGCTGAGAATTTCTTTTAATTCCTCTCCTTACCCCTTTCTCTTCAATAAGCTTCTTCCTTTAGCTGGTGGAGACAGCTAGTAATGCAAGCTTGAGTTGACAAACAAAAAGGGTATTAATAAAAATCATTGCATCCTTATTTCTGATGTCATAATTATATTTTTTTCTTTTTCAAAATCAGAACAAAGGTGCTTATGCTTTCCAGAAATAGAGTCATTATAAACTGTCTCTGTATATATATTTTTAGGATTACCTAGATATTTTCTTCCAAGTTCATTAGCTTCATAGTAAGTTTTCCTTTTGTTTTATGACTATTCATTTCACCACACACACAAAAAAAAATGTTTTATCTTGATAGCTTCAAAAAAAGTAGGCATTTAAAAAATCTTTTAATTTTGCATAGTGTTTTTAAGAGAGATTTTCTTTCTATCAATCACACTCCTCTCATTCTTTCTCCACCAAAAGGGGAAAAAATGTGGAGAAGAGATGCATGAAGGTCATCACTGAAAAGTCATAAACCATTGTGAATAATGTCAGGACTGTAATTTAATTAGTGCCCCATCTGTCACTTTCTGTTTGACGAGCACTAAATGTCCAATTATCATTTAATATCTGCTCTAATCAGTTCTGGCAAATTTTTCAGGCACACAAGAGATGACATTAATAGATGAAAGTGAGGCCACTCTTGCCACATTATCAGAAAGAAATCTTGAACAGCATTGACTTAAAATTGGGAAGGTAAGAATTTATTCCAATTAGTAGTAAGACATTTTATATAAGTGTTGTGGGGTGTTTAAAAAATTCTTTGTTCTCACAAGAGCTTAATGAAGTAGCCATACCTATGATTATTCAGAAATTATCTTATGGATTCTAAAATAAAAATTTGAAAATTTATCTATGTACTCAACAATCCTTCATGCAATATCTTGGAAATCCATCTACTTCTGGGTTAGTGATCTGCCTCTTATAAACTAGTTTTTCCACAAACCAATGCATTCTTAGGGTGCATTGAATCTGCAGGGAGTTTTGCAAGCAAAGCATGTCCTGAGTCCATTTGGGACACGGTCTTCTGTAAAACAGGAACATAATTTATTAAGGTAATCTTCATTTAAAAATAATAATACTGCAATTGTGAGCTCATTTTTATGACAGTGAAATGATAGAAATATTACAAATTTATTTCCTATTGATAAATATCAAATTGGCATTCCATTTGAGGCTACTCCTGATCATTTTGGTTTAATTTTAAAAATTTGGAATTATAACCCAAAAGCCTTTTTAACTGTTGTCAAAATATTTAAGGCATGTAAGAATCCATGCATCATTCTTCTATCATCATTATTAATATTTTGAGTGATTCTTCCTATTTTTTTTACTTTTAATATACAAAAATAAAAAAGTTTTAATTATTGGTTGAAAAAGTTAAAACCATAAAAAAATTTCACATTTTCCAGAGAATAATTGCAGCAGAAGAGGTTATTAAAAAAAAAAAGGTGATGGTGGGGGAGACCAAGAATATACTTAACTTGCTCAACATTGGAACAAAGATATTTTAATTAATTCTTCCTACAACATTTAATATTAACTATAAATATCTCTTGAATCTGAATTTAGTATGAGGCACATATCCCCAAGATAAATAAAACTGTAACCTATTCATTCAACAGCAAGAAAAAGTGTTAAACATTTAGTTTGTGTCTGATTTGCTACAGGTAACCAGAGAAGAATTGGGTTAATTTCATTTGGATTCAATATCATAAATTTTTGCATTTCAATTATTGGGATTAAGGTCTAGTTGAGCGGCTTCTGTTAAACAAAAACAAACAAACAGACTTTTGGATTATACAGGTAATCTGTATATGCTTGTGAATTAAATATCTGATAAACATTTGACACATTCTAATGTATGGCATATTTATTCACTGCAGTATTTTGAGCCTAAACTTTCTTCAGCTGTGACTTTCTTTTTTCTTTTTTCTTTGTTATGTGTCCTCAATGTAAATGTTTATAATCAGTTACATGGGAGATTAAAGCTCCTTCCTAAAGATTCAAAACTGAATTATTAAATTTTCCTAGTACAAGTTTTCATTAGCAATCAGTAGTTTTTTCTTGATTGGCTTTTTCCTTTAATGAGACAGTACATTTCATAGAAAATTTTGGCCCTAATTTAAATGTTCTTTGTAAATGAAGTGACTTGTATCTCCACAAGTTACCCTTCCCAGGAAAATGCTCTCATGAAACTGAACTCTATACGCCCTTCAGTAGTTGCTAATTTTAGATAGGACAAAGGTCTCAGGGTCTGAGCCATTCCTACTAAATGCTTTTCTTGGTAAGTATTAAAATGTAACAGTATTTTGCAGATGGAGGGGTAAACAAGATGAGCTTGACAGGAACCCAACCGGATAAGTATAGTCAACTATAAGAAGAAAACCTGTAATTGACCAAGTAGTGCATATGAGCAATGGTTAAGCCTCCCTTCAGGAGACAGAGCTTTGGATATAAATCCCCGGTCTCTTCCTTGTACAACCACATCTTGTTCTTGAATAAAGCACCCCAAGCAGCTAATCCCTTGAGTTTGGTAACAATAACAAGACAAAGAAAAGTTTTTGATAGGTCCTCTCTGGTGATTATAGCTAGAGATTTAAAATGAAGCTCCTTGCCTTACGCTATATTCAAACTACATTTATAGCAGAACAAATGTCATTACTAAAAGATTTACATGCCTATGTCATTGAAACTGAGATTGGACTGACTGCGGCTTGATTTCAGCAAAAATTTGTCAGGCTGTTGTGCTTCTGTTTGACTCAGTTATTCTGCCCACCCCAAAATACAATTTCCCTCCAAGTATTTATAGAACGGCCTTGCCTTGTGGGACTTGGGCAGAAGGAGAAAGGAACTGTACTACGACTGCACATAAGGGTAAGTTCGCATTATAAATAGCTCTGTGGGTATTCGTTGCCCTATAACTTGTAAAATCCCACTGAACTCATGAGCCAGAATGTTAATTGTCAGATTTTATTTTTTTCTTTAATACACTTTTATTGATTTTTTACAGAGAGGAAGGGAGAGAGATAGAGAGCCAGAAACATCAATGAGAGAGAGACATCGATTAGCTGCCTCCTGCACACGCCCCACTGGGGATGTGCCCGCAACCAAGGTACATGCCCTTGACCGGAATCGAACCTGGGACCCTTCAGTCTGCAGGCCGACGCTCTATCCACTGAGCCAA
This sequence comes from Myotis lucifugus, assembly GCF_000147115.1. Lineage (NCBI taxonomy): Eukaryota > Metazoa > Chordata > Mammalia > Chiroptera > Vespertilionidae > Myotis > Myotis lucifugus. The sequence goes on along the minus strand of NW_005871063.1, from coordinate 7,001,400 downwards.
ACCAGTTAGGGCAATTGTCAGATTTTAAAAGCACTGGCAGGGACATCCTGAGTCACAACTAAAGGAAGTTCTGTGGGGAACAGAAAGTAAAACCAAGCAGCAAATTGAAACCCCAAAGTATTCTTTCTCCACAGGAACAGATCAACATACGAGCCCTTTTCTATGAGATGGAACATTATTGATCCAAAATGCCACCTTTACAGTGCATGCTTCAAAGAACAGCCTCAATTTCAAAGAATAGTGCAAGACTATAAAAAATGTTTCTAGACTCTACACCCTGTGTTAATGAAATGTGTTCTAGTTTAAGTGTTTGGAGCCAAGGGGCTCATTAAGCTAACTCATCAGTGTTTGTTTGTATCTCTTAACTAAGTAGTTATCCTATCTAATAAAGACAGAATATGCAAATTGACCATCACTTTGCAACAAAGATGGCGGCGCCCACAGCCAATAAGGAGGGAATATGCAAATTAACACAACAAAGATGGCGACTCCTGGCCCCGTAGCGAAGAAGGTGGGAGGCAGCAGCCAGAGCGAAGGCCCAGGTCCTGGGTGCTGGAGGGAAATCGGTGGTGGCAGCCCGGGGAAAGAAGGCCTATTCTTGCACGAATCTTCGTGCATCGGGCATCTAGTACTAAATATTTATCCTAAATACCTTGGGGAACTAGTAGAGGGCACTTTCTTAAATAGAACAGGAAGACCTGGGTTTCATCTGGTTTGGAAGGCAGTCTGGACATCTCTGGTGTGATACCACAAAGCACATCATCTTGATAGGCAAAGAGCAGCTGCCAGGAACCTAACGACCTACAGATAGAAAGCTCTGATTCCTCCACTAATTCACTCACTAGATTGACACTCATTTCCTAGTGCTCATTTTCTGTCCACCCTTAATTTAGTAAATTCACTCAGGACTAGATGTATTATTTACAGGAAACTAGAGGGGAAAAATCTATGGCATATTGAAGAACTGTAACTCCTAGGAAGGTAACAAGGGATTCCTGCTGTCTTTGATTTGGGTGATTCCAGAGAACAGTGGCATCCTGGAGGGTTCCACGGGGAATGAGTTTCTTTAGAAAAGGCCAGAACTGTTTGGTCAGTAACCTCTCATTTTCCCCGACTCCAAAAAGTGCCAAATCACCTCACAGCCAGAGGGCACTTACTCCATTTCTCTCTAGGCCATTGCATACTAATACTAACCCATTAAATATATATTTAAATCAGACAGTAGATTTAATTAAACATATATTTAAATAACTCAGTAGATCCAGTGTCAAAAGAGGCATGTCTCAATTTTCTAAAGTTCTGTGAACTTTAATTAAGACCTCTGAAAAGCTATTTCATTCCAGAAATTTACTTCTTTTACTTGAGGACTTCTAGGGACAATAGAGAAGCGGTGACCACCCATGGGAAATACGCATCTTTTGATAAACTCTAGTCAAGTGCTAACCTTTCTGCCTCTCAAATAAAACAAATATTTAAATGAATGGAAACAATCTCATGAACTTTTTGGGTAAAAAATATTCTCTCAGCTCCTACATTTCAGGGTAAATGTTAATTTTAAAAACCCAGATTATGATTTTTCTCCTAATATGACCCAATATAACAAAAACAAAAAAAATCATCAGGACAGATCTGAAGGAGGTTCAGGTAATGTTTACCAAGTGAACTTATTTCACAGTAACACTGTTGTCTTTGAATGTAATTGTTATTCTCTCACTGTGAGTTGGATTAATTTTTAAAGCCCACAGGTATGCTATTTAATATATTGCTGCTTCTTTAAATGTAGTCTCAGGAGCTTGAAAGAGGTAATAGAACTCCAGACAGAAGCTCATTTTACTGCCTTCAAAAGGCATCCCGGAGGACTAAATAATTGGGCCCCTTGTTTAAAATCTAGAGCCAACACTTTGGATTTGTAAATATTAAATTTCACAATCCCGAGTCTCACTGAGTGCCAACACTTATTTCCAAGTTCTTCAGAGAAGCAATGGCAATTTGACCATTTACAGACCAAGACAGGACACACATTGGGAAATGTGCAGGAACAAGTATAGTAAACAATGTTGCTTCATTAAAATTCAAGCTGTAACTTCTAAACCAGATGGGTTAGCAGAAATTTCTGCATGGCTCATGAAAGAAAATAGCATATTTTCATTAAGGGGGAAAAAACGACAACGAGTTTATTGGTAGACCACTTTCTGAAAAGCAAAAATACGGATGATAATTATGAAAATTTACCTTAAAGAAACCCATACCCCATTTCTTTTCATATAAATTTAGATTTGAACTTATATACTTTTATGAGGCTGGAAAAAAATAGGACACAATTAAAAATGCAAAAGGCTTTTTCAATATTAATTTCAATTGTTAAACAAACTAACTAAAAAGTTCATCGTCTAAAGCTTTTACAACAGATATTGAGTCAGAAAAGGACCAGGTCTAGGGCACGCAGTCTGAGCCACCAGCAGCAGCACTAGGCGGGGAAGACAGCACATCTGACATCCTGCAGATAATGGGCTACAGTGAGTACGCCAGAGTTTATTCTCCTGTTATAATGTATTGATTATTGTATTATTTTCCACACGAACCACTGCAGACCTACTTTTACCCCACCCTGTACATTATGTTTTAGGGAAGAAAGATGTGAAGTTATTTTGAAAGAATTTGCATTGGCTATAGTTATGGAGTGGTGGGCAATGTAAGCAGGGGCAGTTTTAGTATAGTTGTACAGTTCCAAAGAAGGATACATTTACTACTCTTGATTGGTCTGGGGCAATCATCCTGAAAGTTTATGTGTAAGCAGGATGCAGTGGCATCTGGTGGTTGGCTGCTTCTTTTTAGAGAGCCACCTGGAGGTTGGTTCACAGATCCAAATCACACTCAGGAAGGGGAGCAGTCTTTTGTTGGTCCACAGCTATCTGCTGGTGAATTTCCCCTGCCTCTCTTCTCACTCTCTGGACAGCTGTAATTTGATTTAGGACCTCTCAGCATTTTTCTATCACAATCATTAATATAAGTCAATATTAAATGAATTTAACTTTTGAGATTAAAAATAAACCAAATGGGTAACGGCTAGCATGCTTTATTAGTGTATAAATCTTAATGTAACTAAAGAAGCATAAGAGGTTTTTTTATTCTATATGCTCATCACAATTACCTTATACTATATAACCACCTAAACATTTTTATAGAATAATTTAGAAAGTAAATTGACAATTTTTGAAAGCAAAGATAAAAATAACTAAAAACAGGATTTCCCCCTCATATTTTAAGTAAGAAAACTACACTGGTTACTTTTACATTATTAATATGAAAAAAAGTAGTTTGGGAATTGCAGGAAGCTCCTACTCTTATAAAAAAGTTTTTGAAAGTTTTAGGAATAAGATCCACTCCCTCTAAGCCTCTTTTTATAAGATGATTTTAAATGTATAATGCATAACATAATTTTATAATATATTTTCATAAAGTTATTTTAAACATATCACTTCAATGAAAGAGGAGAACAGATAAAAAACTAAAATACTCCTAAATAATTTATTTGGGTATTAAATCACAATTGAATCTATAGTATGATAGCTAATGTGTATAGATTTTAAGAGCTAAATTGAATGACTAAATTTTGTCTCTTCAATTATATATGTATATATATATGGGAATACTTCTTATCCTCCCCCCAGAAAATAATCATAACATAATACAGAACTGACACAAAATAATTTAAAAAGATAACAGCTTATTGCTTTATTAATAACTAGAGGCCCAGTGAATGGATTCATGCACTGGTGAGGTCCCTCAGCCTGGCCTGTGGGGATCGGGCCGAAACCTGCTCTACAACATCCCTCGGGGGGTCCTGGATTGTGAGAGGGCACAGGCCAGGCTGAGGGACCCCACCCGTGCACAATCGGGGCCACGGAGGGACCACCAGAGGGCTCCAGGGCATGTCCAGCCTGTCTCACCCAGTCCTGATCGGCCGGACCCCAGCAGCAAGCTAACCTACCGGTCGGGGCCTCTGCCCCCTGGTGGTCAGTGCACGTCATAGCGACTGGTCAAACAGTCGAACGGTCGGACACTTAGCATATTAGGCTTTTATTATATAGGATGGTCAGCTACTCCAAGCCAGATACCACTCTGGTTCCTGGGAATTCAACAGCAAGTGAAAACAAGTCCCCTCTTTCATGAAGCTTATAGTCAAGTCCTCACCGTTAACTGCTACTGCCTTTATAATTAAGCATTTTTTAAATAATTTTTATTTTTAAATTCAGCCCACCAGATAAAAATGTATGACACAGGCAGAAATATTTACTTTAAGGCTAACATGATTGCTGTTTGAAAACTGATTTACTCTATGTAAATTAATATAGTAGTTTCTCAACTTCACAACTGAAACAAAGCTTTATTTGTGGGAAGAGACTAACCAATTAGAATTACTTGCATAAAATTCTTTGTTTCTTCATTTCATTTTGCCATAGGGAAAATGATTTTACATTCAAGAATCAGGAGCCACGCAGACAACTCAAACATAACATAAAGAGGTAAAAGAAAATGTGCCCAAAGCTCTGGATGAATTATAAAGAATAATGTAAATTTCATGTTCTGGGTTCCCAATATGGAAGAGTCTCTCACTCTTTCAAAAGCAGCAGGAGGTCTTGCAGTTGAATGAAGAAGACAAACACAATCATCCTACCTATTAATAATAGCTGTCAGTCTCAACATTTTAGGGAAAAATTGAAATAAAGATATAATACATACATATTAAGGGAATTATTTTTAGTTTGGGGACCTGCAATTTTTGTGTAAAAGTTAAAATGCACATTTGCTCTTTTATTTCCAATGAGGGAAAATCATGATTACAATCTGAAACCATTTTAGTGTATTTTTAAGCAAATATGCTTTTTACCCAACCATAATTCACTAAAATAGGCATAAAAATTAAAATAGATATATGGGAATTTATAAATTAAACAATATGGCAAGTTTTCCACTTTCCTATATTAACAAATGAGTTGCAAATTTGTGTGACTCTATTGGTCTGTGCACTCATTATCACATTCAGGAATGAGTGCTACTTTAAGAAAAAAGTTTATAAAGCTAGCCTCTTGCAAAAAAATTACATATATATATATATATATTCTTTCTTTTATTTCTTATCTCCATTTTTTTTATCTTTTCCAGTTTTGTTTCCCCTCCATTTTATACTGCTGTGGAATCTCCAAGTAATGCTCATGCTGGTGGCATAGGTAGCTAGATATTAAGGAAGGAAGCAAAGGGAGTGGGACATTAAGAAGCATAATAAACTGGGAAGCAGAATACAATATTGATCCTACTTTACAAGGCAGCTACAGCTTCACACAAACCTCAGGGAACCACGCACCCATTCCTGGCAGATTACTGTGGGGAGGGATAGAAACATAAAGGGAAAAGTCCCCTGTTGGGCACATGCGCAGCAGAAGCCAAGATGGCAGCCATAAAGGCCAGTCTTTCTAGCCTGGGAAAATGATCAGTTTGGATAAAGGGACTCCAAACCCAAGAAGATCTAGGCAATGGGTTGGTCAGGGGGAGGATCAGTGCCAGGCCACAGAAGTTGATTGGTTAGTTTGAAAGGGTGCCTGGTTTTTCCCAAGTCCCTCTCTTTCTCAGTAACATGTGCTTCCTCCTTCCCCCCCCCCACCCCCTCTTTGCTCACTGGGTTTCTCTTCACAGCAGCCATGTGGCCCTAGCAGCTGCCTGGGGCCCATGGCAGATCATGAAGGTCTGGGCACAGCACCAACTGGAGTGTATCCGAAAACAGACTAAACTTGCCAGATGAGAACAGAGACATCAACTGAACCAATGGCTCAGAATGTCTGGAAAATGGCCCTATGTCTGGCTCTGATGAAGACAAGGCTGGATTTTTCCATAGCAGGATGGACAAAGATGAGACACTGGGAACCCAGGGGCAGTCTCTGAATTTTCTTCTACAATGAATCTTACCTCTAAATCTCATCCTCCTACCCGTGAGTTCCCTAAATGCTTTTCGCCTGACTCCATAAAAGGACACCATTTCTACCCACAATATTTCCACGAGCAACAATGCCTCCATTCCCTTCTGTACATCCCTACTTCCCAACGCTTTTAATTTTACACATAAAATAATACCTGCACAGTCTTTCATTCTCTCTGATCCTTTAACATGTCTGATATGCTACTGTCATATACATTTCGGAGGGAGTGTCCTACAAAGCTTTAGAACAGGCTATGAATTTATGTTCACAGGAATCTGCATAGTGTCTCATCTTCTCTCAAATTATTGCATCATTTGTAGAGGTGTAAGTAATGTTTTAATTTTTAAATGGTCTGCAAAGCCTTAGAAATGAAATTGAACTATCTGAGGCCAACTTGTAAATTCATAAACATATTTGTCCTGCATTCTTGGTTGTGGATAGGCAGAAACTAACAAAGACAGGAAAATTGAAAGAAAAAAATAAAATGGATTCTATTTTGTGCCTTGAATAATTGCAATAAGAAGTTTTAGCTTCCCAGTTTCCAGTTTATCTTGAGTTTTGTTTTTATATTTTACTAATATAATAACAGTATTTTTGTTCCTGTGGAAGGCCTTGTGTGCTGAAAATAATTTCAGAAAAAGATAGTATAATTGCCCTCACGTCCCTTCCTTCTTCCACCCACACCTTTTAATTAAACATATATATTCAGGTATGTGACATTTTAAAAGTATGAAATTTGCATTTCAATAAAATATCTTAAATTGTTTCTACTAAAGAGGCAATAAAAAATTTAAATCATTCAATATATTGTAATAGGAAGCTTCCCATGGGAGGAGGTAATAATAAGACAAAAACAATTAGAATTAATTGAATTATTGAGCAATGAAAGCAGATACAGGACTAGCGAACAAAATGTAAAAAAGTAGCAATATCATTGTGCCCTCCAAGGAGGAGACTTTGCCATTCAGAAACTCAAGACATATCCAAAAGCATGCAAACTTATAATTTTTTAAGAGGGAAAGGAGACATTGTTTTGATAAGCTCAAATGAGTTGTGAAGATCATCAAGATCATCTAAATATCTTTGAATGTTACCTTAACCTCAATGATAAAATGGCTCAGAGCAAGTATACAACACTGAGTGATACTGTCCAGAAAACCCATCAATTGTATTTGCTTAGGTTATATGACTGCATCCATGTCATATTACTACATATGCTTCCATGCCACAAAATTTTTCTGTGGGCTGAAAATTTTGAAATTGTTTTTAATATCATTAATTTGTAGAACTAAGATATAAAGTATTATACATTTATATATAAATAACTAAGTAGTTTCATTACTTTTAGTGTAAACACTCTGTTCAAAAAGATGAGGACTAATATCAAAGTGCCAAGAAATGTGAAAACTAAGACTACCATGAGCACAGGTTTTCAGTGGTTTTCTAGACAAGTTCTCGTATAACTTGTTGTATATTGTAACCCAATCAGAACTAGTAATGAAGAGAATTTGATTTACAAAGATCTCATGATAAAATAAAAATAAAAATTTTGATACAAAAATCAAGAAAATCATAACTGTGAAACCATTTATAGTCACATAAATGTGCATTATTTGATTATCTCATAGGTGTGATATGTTGATTATCTATCCTATATAATAAAAAGTTAATATGCAAATAGATTGAATGGCGGAACAACTGGAACTGAACAACCCATTGCTATGATGTGCGCTAACCATGAGGGGGCGTGTGCAGAACATGGCAGGCATTGGCCACGGCGGGGTGGTGGAGCAGGTGAGTGGGGGCGCCAGACCAAGGCGGGGCACTGGTCGCTGTCATGGGGGAAAATTCTTTGCTCTCATGTGCCGTGGTCCTGCTGGGCTCTCGCACCTGCTGCCAGCGCTGGCCCCGCCCCGCTAGCCACCTTGTAATTAATTTACTTTTAATGTGCATGAATTCATGCACCGGGCCTCTAGTATAGAATAAAGACAAATAAATCCAGTAGCCCAAGTAAATGATAGCTAACAATATTTATCATTTGCTATTTTAGAATGTTAGGTTTCATTAGAATGTTCTTATATTTTAGTCTGAAGGGGGAAATTTATATTTTAGGAAATAAAAATTCATAACTAGGTTGAATTAAAACTGATTTCTCTAATAGAAATCTGGATAAAATATGAAGTCAAACATCTGTGAGTAAATCTACAGAAGAGAAGGTTATGTAAATTAGCAAGAAGGCAGACTCAAAAGAAAAAGATGAGTGAGTAATAAAATAAGGAAGAATTATTAATAGCAAATACCTATATACTGCTCACTACGTCAGGCAATGTTATAGCTTTGTGTGTGTGTGTGTGTGTGTGTATGTGTTCCTTATAGCAAACCTATTATACCCAGTTTGCCATAAGAAAACTGAAGTGTGGAGAATTTAACTAACTACTCATCCTTGGTGCAGATCTGGGTTCAAACCCAGGAAAGTGGTTCCTATGTATGTGATCTTATGTGCTGTAATACACCACCCATGGAGTAACGGTATTAAAGAGGTTGTCTTCCAGAGAATTTAGCAAACCAAGGAAATAGAAAAATATAAAATAATTAAACATAACTTTGGGATTAGTTATTGAGACAAGAAAAATAGTTGATATCTCTCCCCTTAAAGCAATTCTAAAGTTACATTGGTGTCAAAGAAAGGACAGGCAACTTGTCCTTTTCTTTTGAAATCCAGTTTATGATGTCCAATGTTGTAAATATGCAACAATAGCTTTGATCTATAAATATTTAACAAAAATGAAGTCATGAGTATAACTCAGACTAAATTCTAATTAAAAATATAAAGAAGATTGGTAGTTACTTTCCCCCAAAACTTCCAGATGGTGCTTAACCAGTATATGTGACTATGTTTAAGAATAGCATAATTTAAATAAAAATTCACAAGCAATTTGTCATTTATAGCAAGCAGCATCGATAAAGATTCAATCACTTTATCACAGTCCTTTTACTAGATAGTATTTCTATAATTATCCACTTTACTATAAACTTTCTTGCCCCTGGTTTAATAATTCTAAAGTATTTTGTCTTTAAGGCTTTGAGAAAACTTAAGTAATATAGAAAGCATTCAGAGCATGAAAGAAGTTAGACTTAACTACAAGCAATGTAAGAGGGCTCTAGTCATCCTGTTAATATTCTACTCATGTGAAATAATAATCCAAAGGCAGGGTAGAAAGAAGTTAGGGGAAAATCCCAACAAGTCGAGTGAGGAAGTAGGAACTGACATCCTCTCACAGAGCCCCCACCTCATGCATGATCAAAGGAAATAGTTTATGGCAAAAAAAAAAATCCCTAAGGTGGTCTTGGAAGTCACAAAAAAAGGCCCCCTATCAATCAGACGCTGGAGCCAGAATTTGGCATCACAAAGCATGGAAACAAATAAAATTCCAAGAACTAACTGACCACATCACTCAGCAACTCACATGCTATTTGGCCTGCATGCACTTGGACACGTGCTCTTTGCTCCTTTCACAGCGGAGCCCACGTCCTGGCCTCTTTCTGTTTCTCCACCTGAATAAAACATGCTTTGTTCTCACTGTGACCTGCTCTTGAAATCTTTTCGGGTCAAGTGAAGAACCTGGAGGTTGCCTGACACTTGAAAGATTTTGGATACCAAAACCAGATAAAAGAGTTACAAGACAATGAAACATACCAACTGATATTCTTTATTAATACAGATGCCAAAATTCTAAAAATTAATTAGTAAATTGAATTCAGCAATATATTAAAAGGATAATACATTTCAAGGGGAGTTTATCACAGGGATGCAAATTTAGGATAAAAATCAATCAATGTCATTAACCATGTGAAAAACAACCAAAAATATGATTAGCTCAATTATACTGAAGAAAAATATGTTATGAAATCCAACATCCATCCCTGATAAAGGGCATCTTTGAAATCCTACAACTAACATCATATTTAACAGTGAGAAAATATATGTTTTATCCCTAAAATTAGAACAAGGTAACGATATCTGCTCTTTCCACATCTATTTAAAATTGTACCGGAATTTCTATCCCAATGCAAGTAAGCAAGAAAAAAAATGCATTCAGATGTAAAGAAACAAATAAAACTGTCATTGTTTGAAAATTATGCTATTATCTATGTAGTAAAAGCTCCCAGAAGTACTATATAAGCTTAGTAATATTACAACATTCATGATTAATATAGTAAAATAAACTGTATTTCTATACATCACTAATGAATAATGTATAAGCTATGAAATGGAAACTTTATCTAAAAAAACTAAACAAGTATTATGGAACTAAAAATTATGACATATGAATTCAAAAATTTATTAGATATGCTTAACAGATGATTGGACACGGAATAAAAAAGTATAAACAATTCCTCCTTGGCGCAGCCTATGGAGGTGGCAGCCGTCTTCTACTTGGCAAACTTTGGTTACCTACCGTTATGTTGGACAGTAGGAAGCAGATTTGGTAGCTGAATTAGGTTATCAATGAATTATATAGCCACCCAGATGCTTTGTTGCCAAAAATTTATGTGAGGGGCTGCGTTATTCAAGTCTGTCCTAGTTTAGCCATCAACACTGATCAAATTAATTGGGTAATTGCTAAATCACAACATTGTTTTGAGCTACAAAAAAACCCACAGTTAGAATCCCTCTATTGCCTATTTTATTTTATTTTTTTTAAATATATTTTATTGATTTCTTACAGAGAGGAAGGGAGAGGGATAGAGAGTTAGAAACATTGATCAGCTGCCTCCTGCACACTCCCTACTAGGTATGTGCCTGCAACCAAGGTACATGCCCTTGACCGGAATCGAACCTGGGACCCTTGAGTCCACAGGCCAACGCTCTATCCATTGAGCCAAACCAGTTAGGGCTCTGCTGCCTATTTTAAAGCACTGAGAGCATTTCTAATCTAAGTAGTATGCTGGAGCCAAAAAGACTTAACTGCTATCTGAGAGGGCTACCTACATGCTGAGAATAATGAAATTAATAAAAAAAATCATTTGGGGTTGAGTTCAAAATGTAAAATATCTTTCTATTTCTCTAGAATCCTCAAGGTGTCTTTTTTTCCTCTGAAATTGTATCTGTATAAAATATTCAGAGCCAAACAATACACTGTTTAGAAAGGAAAGAAATTCATTTTAATTAAAACAAGTGTATGACTTTTGCTTGTTTTTTCCTTTTGAAAAATTCCAATACTGACAATAAACCTTAAAACTCAGACTGTCTTATTTGTGACATTTGCTTTCATAAACCATGCACTTATCAAGAGCTAATCCTATAGAGAAACTAATCAATGAAAGTGTTACACAAATGGAAAACATATGATTAAAGAGGGGGAAGGCAAATCTCACTCAAAGAACTGAATATTATAATGAAATTGCCACTGAATGGAGATGTGAAGACTTCAAGCTCTGTTTAATTATGCCACTGAGTGGAATCCCCTAAGACCAACAAGAATTGAACAGCTAATAATCAGTTTGTTCTTTACTGACTACCAGTTAATCATGCCCCAAACACAACCCTGGTCCCCTCTCTAATTATGAATACATTTCCAGGCCTCCCCTTTAATCTCTACACTTTTTATGGGTGTACAAATCTCAATCAGCATACTGTAAGAGCCTCTATAACCACTAGTGAGTGCCTTGAATGGCCTTCCTACTGTTTAGGAAGTAAATATTTACATCCTTTTGTGCCACAGTGGTAAACATTGGCTGATCTTATGAGGGGAAATGGGAGCATAGGAGGCAAGTGTATATCAACGTAGGACAGATGCTTTCTAAATAAAGATTATTTTTCTTTACAAAGTACTTGCCTTCTTAGAGAAATCTAGAACGTCATGTACATACTACACATACAAACACACTCCCACATAAGCAGAAAGAAAATATTGCTCACGTTTCTATCATAAAAAGAGAATCACTGGTAAGATTTTCATTTATTTTCTTCTATATATTTGGGGGAGAAATATATGTGTCTCATGTATGTGCTTACAGATTTGTAAATAATATTACATTCTAGTGTTACAATTTAACCATATACACCATCTCTAAATATACTCCCTAAATATTTAACACTTAATACTTTATGAAGTATATCTAGAAGAAATAGAATTTCCTTTAAAGTGGTCTAACAATTTATTTTAATAGCTGGTAGCAATCGTTTCTTTTTTGACATTATAAATAACTGTTTGGTACCAGAGAATTTAAAAATCATTTTATATTTATTATTATTTCCTTCAGATATAGTCAAAATAAATGAACTTAACAGTTGTTTAAATTTGCTCCCAAACACAAAAGTAAAAAAGCACTTTAGCTTTCCGAACTCACATTATTTGATTATAATAATTTCCTCCTATAGAATTCTATATTTTTTTCTCCATCTAAAAAATGTTTATTTCTCCGGATTTGTTAATAGCTCAGCTATATGGATTCTGAATTCCATAGCTGCTACCATTTTAACCACTTCATTCTGGAAACCATTTCCATGTAGTACACTTCTTCATTAGTTCAGAATTTGGTGGTGACAAATCATCTACTTAATATTTGCAAAATAATTGTCAATATCCTCACAGATACCAACAGCTATCATTTATTTATTGAATGTCCATTGTTTACCAAAAATTTTACAGCTACTTCCAATGATGCAGGTTTTATTATCATCTTTTTTTTTCAGATGAGGAACCCGGAGTTCAGAGAAGGTGAATAACTTGCCCACTTACACCAGATACCAAACAGCAGTTTTTCCAACATAGATTTGTGACTCTAACTAACCTTATGCTAACTTCACTGCATGACATATCCTCTTAGCCAGATAATTAACAATATAGTGGTTCAGGAAGATGGTAAGGCATGGGGAAATAAAGGTGGGGGGTTGGGGGTGTTAGAAGGTAACACACGAATTGAGACAGCAGACTGCAGATTCAAGTCAACCTACCTTTATTCAAGTTCTGCTATTTAGCAACTGCATAAAATTAACTTATATATCCTTCTTGGGTTTCAGTTTCTTTTTCTATTAAATGGGGATTATGAGAAGTACCTTATAGGATTGCTATGAGATAATGGGTATATACTACTTTGTCTAATAACACATAGTAAAACCTGCATTATCTATCTATCTATCTATCTATCATCATTAACGTTATCATTTTCTAGCCTTTACTCTGTTATTGATTAAAATGTTTCACAATGCAAATTAGCCTGCATAAGAAAGCAAATAGGAATGGGCAGAGTTTGTTAGAAAAATAAATCCAAATTATGCCAACAATGCTAAATGCCAGAGAACACAAACCCAGAATGGGATGGAATAGGGAGAACATGCAGTCCAAAATCCTGAGCTAACATTTGATGATGGAGTTAAAGAAAGGTGTGAATTATTTTTTAATTTTCTAACTTCTTGACCAATAAAATTTGAATAATTAAGTTGTATGCTTTTTTTCTTATTTCCTGCATTTAGAAAATCATTTTTTTAACCTCTTAGAATTATTTTTTCTACTGATTCTTCCAAGAGGACATTTCTGGTGCTTCTTAGATAGCTGAATAAGCATTTGCACTGCCATTGTCGTTAAAGGATGTATAAGGCAATTGAGTGGACACTGTGGTGCATCACCCAGCTCCCCACTCAGGATTCAAAGGCACTCATTCCCCCTGCTTCCCAAAGTGTTGGAGTTCCAGAACTCATACCTGAAATTACCCTCAGCCTAAGGACCTGCCTTGCCCAGTGGTGTGTCCTCTTCCTGGGCACAGTCAGCATCAGATGATGGGCTCACTGGGATAGAAGAGAGTTACATGCAAAAGCCCAGCCCCTTTGCCTCATCTGAGACAGCTCTGAAGCCCCAGCTCGAGTTCCCTGTGGAATTGGAAAGTTGAAGCCTGTGCTGCAACTGTGTAGCTGTTTACTTCTTCCCCCTGTTCAACTCTGCTTCCCTCACTTCTCACAGATGCTATTCCTGTCGGGGAGGGAAAAACATTTTACTCTACTCTTCTAGGTTCTTGTGGCTGGTCTAAGAATTAAATTGTCATGACATGGATTAAGGAGAAAATAAAATTCAATGACACACATATGGGGCTCCATTAAGAATATGGGGTCCCACAGGCAGTCAGGTCATTGGGATTAACATGCCATTATGGACATGTAGGAGAAGGGGTAGGAGCTGGAACGTCAAAGGGGAGAAAGGCAGTTTACGTGGAGATGAACAAACAAATGTTTAGTAAACAAATGTGAGCCAGGCATCGCAGCGACAAAGGGACACAGAAGGAGGACTTGGGTCTCCAAGCCCTGCCATGTTTTCCCAGCATACCTAGCCCATATTCTTTGTAGATTCTCTGGTCATAATGTTCTTCCTGGAGCAGGCCCTTTATTTAAATTATTTTAGGCAGTTTGGGGAAGGTAAAACACCCTTCCTGAGTCTTTTATGTCTTAGGCATAATCAGCCTAGAATAATCCCCATGCAAATAGACATACTGTGGGGTAGCAAAGTCTTGCTCCCCTACATTCCCAAGATTATTTTCCAATAAAATTCTTGCATGTAAATCTCAGAGCCTGTTACCGGAAAATCAAACCTATGACAGGCAGAATAAAGTATTTTCATGACCTCACACTTTTACTTAAGATAAAATTACTTGTGTACTTAAGAATATTTAAGTTGTATTATCTCTGTAAGATTGTGAAGGCAAAACAAATTAAAAAATATTGGAGGCTTAATTCTCACTGTTCAAAAAGAGGAAAGACTTTACCTCTTTTCTTATAGTACTTGCTTTATAAAATGTGTAATTGTAAGTCTTCTTTCTTTCTCTGCAATGTATGTAAACTTTTCAATTAGCCTCCTGCCTGATTGAAGACCCAGAAATGTCTTTCACAAAGACCAGAGTGTCATGTCTTTGAAATGTAATCATCAAGGAAGACAGCACTCCTTTTTCCCAGTTTCTGTGGGCAGGTAGGCTAACTTTAGTGAGCTCCCTGTCCCAAGATGCAAAACTACCTTCAGTCATAAAGACTTAAAAAGTTTATTTTTCCTTTGGATAAAGCCAGTTTTCTAACTCTGATGCTAACCCTATCACCAGGTGAACTTAGGTTGAACTTCGTGCTATGAAGTCTTCCTCCTCGAGGACCAGTTATTGTTATTCTTGAGAACATGAGCTGTATTGGCTTGGCTATGCAAAGCGGTGAGGATTCTTTCTGTCTCAGCAGTGTCTCTAACAGATTGCTTGTGATGTGTATCACATCTGGTTTAATGGTTACTCAATAACAAAATTGTTTTCTTTCTCTTCCGCCTTGATGGAGAAGAGAAAGAAAACAATTATAGGTTGAGGAAACTTTGTTTTTAATTATTTCTCCCCAGTAATATTCCATGATCTTTAATGGATAAGGCAGCCCAATAGAGTTGGCTGCCCTGTCTGAAGGAGAGAACTGGCTACCTGAAGTCCTTTAGATATTATAGACATGGACTAGCCGGAGGCTGCTGGCCTATCTACCATGGTGTTATTTCCTTTCCTATCCAGCCTAAAATTTCCAAAATTGGTCAATGTTCAATTCAGTCCCTAGGCTGACTCACACACCAGAATGTGCCCTCAGCTTAAGGAAGCTGCCTTGCCCAAGGTAGAGTCCTCTCCCTTAGCACAACCGGCATCAAATGATTGGTCACTGGGTGTGGGAGGGGTTATATGCAAGGAGTATTGTCTCTACCAGTTGAAATGTTTATAAAATCTGAGGAAGGTGCAAAGGCCTTTAAGTCCTCTCATGATGACAGCTTTGTTTAGGCAAAGCTTCAAATACTGATGAAGAGGCTGTCCTCTCACGGTCATGACGAACAGCACTAAGTAATTACAGTTCTCTCTCTTCCTGAGCGGCGATGTGGCCTCAGAAACATTCTTTATACAGGATCACAGGTGCCCACTCCCAATAAATCAGCATTGGCTCTTGAGATGATTTATGGGCTCTGTCAGCTGGCACCGGAGAAAATGTATAAAGTCTACAATTTTCTGCTAATTCATGGCAGCAGCAGAAATGAAAGTACAGATAGACTGCCTGAATGAATCACAGAATGCCAGAGTTGAAAGCCAGCTGCTGGAGACTCTATAAAATGAAATCTGTGGGTATCTCTTTCTAACTTCACATTCAATGACATCAACAATTTTCACCATGAGAATAGACACACATTAGCAATCAAAAGGTTGTTTTATTTTATCGTTGTAGTTTTCTTGCTTGTTTTCCAATAATCCATTTTCAAACATTTACCAGCACATCAGCGACTGAAAGCTATTTGAGAGTGAGGAACTCTGAACCAGTGAGTGCTAAGACAAGGAAGACAGTTTCAGGTGACCAGATATCATGAATTTAGTAGAATACAGTCAGGATAAAAGCAGGTTTTGTTTTTGCCCTATATCATTTTCCATATTGGTCTTTTTAAAGTGTATATAAGAGTCTCCTAATAATGTTATTTTAATAATTAATAATCAAAATTGGAACAATTGTTGAAGATATAATAGTTATAATTATATAGATTTTAATAAGAAATTCTAACAAGCATTGGTTTGGTTTGGTTCAGTGAACTGGGTACTTTCACAAGAATTATCTCTTGAATCCTTCCATAGAGGGTTCTTAAGGTCTTTGACCCCAATTAAAAATGGAGAAAAAAAACAAACTCCTCAGGTAATGGAAAGGGCCTGTCTCAAGTCACATGGCTAGGTAAGCTGGTAGAGGCTGTGGTTCTAACCCACTCTTGATTACTTGTAAATGATGCTTTTTCCACATTAGGCTGATCTTTCTATTTCCTTAAGTTAAAAAATCATAAAAGAACATGATATTACCAGAGGAATCTCTTGAGTGGATAAAAGTACATGAAAAACAGAAAGGCAAAAAGCAAAACCTATACAAAGAATACATCTAGCCACGTTGGGTTGGTGTCTTTGATTTTAATGTTGTATCTTTGAATGAACCTTTTCATATACTTAACAAAACAAGATATTGTATCTAAAGAAAAAAAAAGAATATATAGGAAATAATAAGTAAAGTAAAAAGCAATATCTAATAATATTACACACTTATTATGTGCTTGGATACTGTGGTAAGTTTTTAACGTACATTCAAAACTCAACCTCCAACCCATGTTTATTGAGCTCCCATTTTGAGTCATCCATTGTTCTAGGTCCTTGGTCAGCAAACTGCGGCTCGAGAGCCACATGCGGCTCTTTGGCCCCTTGAGGGTGTCTCTTCCTAAGCCTTAGGAGTACCCTAATTAAGTTAATAACAATGTACCTACCTATATAGTATAAGTTTAAAAAATTTGGCTCTCAAAAGAAATTTCAATCGTTGTACTGTTGATATTTGGCTCTGTTGACTAATGAGTTTGCCGACCACTGGTCTAGGTAATTGACTAAAGAGTGATAAAAAAAATTAAAGCCCCTGTTCTAACTGTGTGTTTACATACATATATAGTTACAATAACAGAAACACAAAGGCAGGTGCTGATCCAGAGTTGACAGCAATGTTTCTCCACTGATTAACTGCGCTGCTCTTGACAGGAGAAAAGGAAGAGGAACTACCCAACATTGTTACACTATATACTGTGTTAAACTACACAGTTCAATGAAGGGCATGTACCTGGGTTGTGCAGGACGCAACCAATCAAAGTTCCTCTCTCAGATCAATGTTTCTCTCTGTCTCACCTCCTCCCTTCCACTCTCTCTAAAAATCAATGGAAAAACATCCTCAGGTGAGGATTAACAAAAAATAAACAAACAAGCAAAAAGAAAATGCACACCAGTTAAGGCCACGTATAAGAAAATACTGATAAATGTGTATTTGTTTTAAGTAGGAGGAGACAGAGTGAGAATATTCTCAAGAAAGTATGAAAAAGCGGTTACAATTACCAAAATGTTTAAAGACTTATTTCTTTTAGATAATTTTAATGGTCACTGCAAAATGGAGAGGAAGGCAAGAGATTCGCCACTACCCCCTGCCTCTACACCTGCATAGCCTCCCCACTATCAGCATCCCTGCCAGGGTGGTACATTTATTATAATTAAGGAGTTCACACTGACACATAGTTTACCTTAGGGTTCACTTTTGGTGGTTCATTTGAATTTTAGACAAGTGTGTAATGAAATGTTTATAGTATCATACAGAGTCGTTTTATGGCCCTAAAAAAAATCATCTGTCCTCTGCCTATTCATTCTTCCTTCCCCCCTAACCCTGGCAGTCACTTGATCTTTTCTTCTTGTTAATCCTCACTGAAAGATATTTTTACATTGATTTTTAGAGAGCTTGGAAGAGTGGAAGAGTGGAAGGAGAAAGGGGAGAGGAGAGGAGAGGAGAGGAGAGGAGAGGAGAGGAGAGGAGAGGAGAGGAGAGGAGAGGAGAGGAGAGGAGAGGAGATTGGTTACCTCTCACATGCACCCTGCCTGGGCCTGGGAATGAACCTGTGCAATCCAAGTATGTGCCCTTGACCACGAATGGAACCTGTGATCCTGTAGTGCACAGACCAAAACTCTAACCACTGAGCCCATTTTTTAAAATTAGGTGTGGCTGTGTCCCAAAAAACTTTATTTATGAAACAAGTGGTACACCATATTTGCCTAGAGGTTACAGTTGTTGACCCCTGCCCCAGAAGGTACATGATATAAATTTGTGAATAACATGATCCTATAAGAAACTTTAGTTAATTCAATAGAAAATCTTAATAGACAATGAAAGTATCTAAGGAATTAAAACTGTTCCCTCCATAGACTTTGAAGGAAGGAATTGGTTTAATGTACATTCATCTTTTTTTTAAGAAAATGCCTTTGTAGAACATGCAATTTGTTAAAATAATAAATACATGAAAGTGGCAATGCAAGCTTTTCCAGAGATTGTATCTCCTAAGCTGTGAGCTTTTAGGCATTTACTGAAAGCACATAATTGCCCCCTGTGTGTCTCTATCATTTGTAGTGCTCCTTTCACTTTAAAGGCTACCTAACCATTGGGTTAATGATAGAGGAAACACTAGTAAAATCCCACTTGTGACTTTTACCCTGTCTTGTTCATTCTACTAACAGCAGTGGGCACAAACAGAATAACTTCCCCCATTCACCTTTCTCTGAACAGAGCAGAGTGGCCAGTCAAAGCTTTATCAATAGGACCAACCAGATTGCATTTTATTTTTTTAAATATATATTTATTGATTTCAGAGAGGAAGAGAGAGAGAGAGATAGAGAGAGAGAGAGAGAGAGAGAGAGAGAGAGAGAGAGAAACATCAATGATGAGAGAGAATCATTGATCAGCTGCTTCCTGCATGCCCCACACTGGGGATCAAGCCCACAACCCAGTCACGTGCCCCTGACCAGAATCGAACCCTGGACCCTTCAGTCCACAGTGAGACGCTCTATCCATGGAGCCAAACCAGCTAAGGCCAGACTGCTTTTAAACTTTATAAAAATAATGTTCAAGTTACATTTTATCCTAATTTTTCTTTTATTATTTTTTTTACTATAATAGAAAAGACTAATAAAACCTTCTCTTTTCCCCTCCCTTTCCTTCTTCATGCTTCAATAGATTCACAGTTTACTTATGGTGAAAAGGAGGGGAAAAAACTACCCACTCCTTACATGGAGGTTCGTGTCTGAATGGCAATATATCCTCTTCCAGGGAACATGTTGGGTTTGTAAAAAGTCCTGTAAATGAGTTCAAGGTAATAGAAAACAGTCCACAGCTGACGCATTGAAGGAGCCGCCTTCTGGTGCCCGTTCCTCCCCATATGGTCCTGGGAGTCAGGAGAGGTCTGAGACAGCGTGTGTGATAAATAAAGGTGAGAAACACAATACTTCATTATCTACGTGCTCACTATTTAAACTCATTCATAGGGAGACTCATTTGGAAAGATTCTTCTTTTCCTTCCAAAGGTTCTTTTATTATGTAGCCGCATGGCCTTGGACAGGTTATTTATACTCTGAGCCGTAGAATCCTCACCTAGAAAATACAGCTAGTAATGCCTTCTGTGTAGTTCCTTTAGCTATTTTCTCTGGGGCACCCTCAGTCTGAAATGTCCTCTGTTCTTTGTTGCTGGAGCTGGGAGCGCGCACACAATCCTATAAAGCCTGTAGCTGCCCCAGGCTCCCCATCCAGGCAGCCAACCAGGTTCCACTGAGTTTTACCAACATTAACAAAGCAAGTAGGAGAAAGCTTCCTGCTTCCGAATTGAATGCTGCTTTTACTATGATGGCGGCAAGGTTGGGGTGACTCCAGAAGCTAGCTACCCAGACAAAGACAGTAGCTTTAACAAGAGCCCAGCCATTTTCAAAAAAGCATATATCTTAGAGAACCCAGTGGCAATTTCACCAGCAGCTCCAAGTGCAAATTAACAGAAGGCGCTTGTTGTGGAGTTCTTTGTATTAGTTACCTGTTGCTGTGTAACAAAGTCCCAAGAACTCTTTTTAGCAGCTTAGCTGCTTACAGTTGTGTTCCAGTGCCTTTATGAGACTCTACTCAAGCTGATGACCAGGCTCATCATCTGGAGGCTTCACTTAGGTTCCGCTGGGGAATCCAATCCCATGATGACTCCCCCCCTCACAACACTACTGACCACAGGTCTCAGTTTCTTTCTGGCTGTTGACAGGATGCCTCGGTTCCTCAATGAATAGACCCTCCCACAAGGCTACCTGAATGTCATCACAACGCGGCAGCTGGCTTTCCCCCAGAGACTGATAGGAGAGAAAGAGAGGGAGATGGAGAGGGAGAACAACAGAGAGAGGAGAGAGGAGGCAGAAGCCATAATGCCTTCTATACTCCAGCCCAGGAAGTGACATATCATAGTGACATATCATCACCGCTGCAATCATTTTTGCTCACACAGACCAGTCATGGTGACACAATGTGAGAATAGACCACTCCAAGGCACAATCACTGGAGACCAATTAGAAGCTTGTTATCAATCTTCTCCCTCCTGTTCCTAAAGCCCTTCTAACATTTTAAAAATATCTCTCGCCCCACCCTCCATTCCTCCTCTCTCTCCCCCTGCCCTCCCCTTTATCTCTTTCTCTGTCACTGTCTCATACCTAGAGTGGTTTCTGTTTCCTAACTTGATCTTAATACTCCCCTCTAGCATTTAATGAGAAAATATAATGTGAAAATGGGCAGAAATAAGATAGCAAAACTTGGGCTACTGGATAATATTTAGTAGACACTATTACTCCTACTTTAATAAAGTGAAAAGGGTGCATATCAATTCCCCCATGAGAGTTGGACCCTTTACCTTCATGGCATTAAATGACTTAGTAGTAGCCCCATTAGAACTTTTAAGGGCTATTGTTAAAATGAATCCATATGCACATCTACGTTGCTACTAAACTCTGAGCTCCCTCAAGGCAAGAAACTTATTTTATGTTTTTTTTAAGCCCACAGCCCCTAGCACAGTGTGTGACTTATAATATGCACTCAGCAAATGAGGAGATGAGGAATGTGTGGGCTGAGGGTGGGGAGAGGAGAAGAGAAGTGGTGTTTCTAATCCTCTCCTAAAAGAAAAAGAAGTAGGTAAATTGAACTGAAAATGTGGAGATCACTTAATGAACCATTTCTGAGAGAGTAACATTTAGACACAGTTTAATCTTTGTACCAAAAAGGAAGGTGGAAATATGTGGGTTGTTTTTTTTTTCTGTTTTCTATTCTAAACCTAAAATGTGCCTTTTAAAAATTACTTTGGTATGCAATTACGCTTATGGGAAGATAATTTTTATTTCAGATAGTCAAATAATAAAATGTCGGAGTGGGAGGAAGGTAACAACAGGACTTAATGTTTTAAATCCTTCTCATAAAGCAACCCAGAGATTGGCACTCCCTTTGACACCATTCATCAGTTTGGAGTATGTGAAGCACGATGGTGAATAACAACTGAGTGATTACGGGCTGTCCGGATATTTTGTTTGCTTAAATGCCCTTTTTCATAGACAACTCAACTAATTCTTTTGTCAAGGAGTGTGCAAGGGAGTATCAAGAGCCTACTAAGATATGAGTGTGAGTGTGTGTGTGTGTGTGGGAGGGGCGGGGGGGAGAGAAGGTTGATGAACATTGTGGAAGCAGTAAAGGAGAGATATTCACTATGTAACAAAGTTCAAGGTGTATCTTCCTCACTTCTACCCTCCAACCTGTATTGTCACCACATCCAACTTTGAAGACTCAAACTTGTGCCCAGACTTTTACCTATCAGGCAACTTGCTAAGTCTAGTTCTATTTTTAAAGCATTCCCCCTCTTCAGCATAGGAAGGTCCAGAGAAGACAGTGGGATTTAGATTTCATGTGCCCAGAGATCATATCTAGGGTACTTTAAAAATTAAACTTTATAACTGTGAAATACTAATATTTTACATAGCAAATTCTGATGTTTTCTTTTTATCTGGTTACACAATTATAAATACTAAGAAACTAAATTCGCATCTTGACATAGCATTGTGTCTTTTCTATAGGTAAATTAATTATTCAGAAAAATATTTATTTCTATGGGCAAACTTTTAAATTTTTAAATATAACTAGAAGGTTAAATTGTCCATATTTGAATAAGAATTACAGCAGAGAATACTCTCTCCAATTTTTTATTCAATCCATTTGTAATAGAACCTTAGCTTAACACATTGCTGCCCACTCACAGATCATAATATCCAGTCTCTCTTGCAGCTAGAAATGGTCACATCTGCCTAGGAATGTGGAAGAGGAAATGTTGTATGATTCTTACAAGGTATGTCCTTAGAAAGGGAGGAGTGTGCTCATCTAAGCCCTTCCTCTCTCTAGCTACCTGGAACTTGAAAGTGACAACCAGGGCTACCTTAGAAACCATTCTGAATCGTGAACATCGAGATCATCCAGTGAAGAATGGCGCACAATGAGCTGGAGAGATTCCGAGTCCCTGATAATGGGAGAAGGGGAGGCTATCTGTTGATAATGCTGATATTGTCAAAGAAAGAGGTTTGTGATCTTTGACATGTTTCTGAGCTTTTGTTCTCAGTCTTGGGCCCAATATAAAATTTCTCATATCAAGCAATTTACAAAAATTAGCCCAAATTGAAACACAATGATTGTCGCAGGCTAACCTGCTAACCATACGACACCATCTTAAGATCTACAAGAACTGAACACAAGTGGACACATGAATATTAGCTATTCATTCCTTCACTTGTTTTAGTCAGCAGCTATTTGTCCCGCACGTTGACACAGTATGTCAGGCATTGCACGGGCTTGTATCATCCATCTATATTTCAAGCATTCACATGGAAATCTTTGAACAAGATTACAACACTTTTCTGAGCAATCAAATCAAATACCCAAACCAAGACGGCCATGCTTTTAAGATTCATAGGCAGCCACTTCTGCATGATAATATGAAGGTCATCAAAGGGCTTAGGATTGTAATCTTGAAATAGGGATAAGGGGAATGGCAACGAGAAAAGATGATTCTGAAGTTCTTTCGAAATTAGCTAGTCGGTATTCTGTTGTTATTCTATTGATACCCATTACTAATAAATACTAGTATTTCTTAACTAGTATTCTAATTTAAGATTCAAAGTAATGTCAGAAATATCCTTCCCACTTGATTGCCTAGAACTATTCTAATTTAAGATTCAAAGTAATGTCAGAAATATCCTTCCCACTGGATAGCCTAGAACCCCTCTTTATGTGTCCAGGTCTTCAGAACTACACTTAAATTATCTTTCCAATAAGTAATGTTAAAATCTTAGGAAGAATATAGAAGACTTAAATTATCTTTCCAATAAGTAATGTTAAAATCTTAGGAAGAATATAGAAGACAAATTATCCTCAAGGAGAGTTACAGGAGGCATTACTCTATTATAGACAGAGCTGACGGGATGCCTCTGTCAACTGGAGATGAAGTACAGAAGGAGAGGTTTGCAACACACATGAGCCACAGCCTCTGAGGTCGTTGATGCAGGGACAACCGAAGCCTGATGAGAGACCCTTCATGGAAGTTCAAAGCTACATCCTCCCAGGATTGCTTTTCATAGTGACTGACACCTGAAGCATGGGGATCAACCCTGGAACTTTGCAAAGATGAGAAAGAAAGGCAGAGGGGAAGCAAAAATGACAAACTGAATTAGTGGGCTGTGCCCTTACTCAGCTTCTTAGAGACACAACATTCTTATAATACAGGATTATAAATCTTCAGCTCTGAAGAGAGGATATTTATACAATCGTTATGGGGAAATAAATGATTCAATGCAAATAAACATCAGAACACTTACTGCGCAAGTAGTTTCATCAGCATTTTAAGAGTAATCTTGCGCTAAATATTGGGAGCCTTGACAAACAAATACATTATATTGTGTTTATTTTGCCTATTATTTCTGCAGCTTATATAACAATTTGTGTTCTTAACACATATTCCTCTTAACACTTAGTATACCAAACAAGTCACAGAGTCATTTCTGAATTCAACAGAGAAGTGAATGACAACCTTATCCATCCCTGGAAGGAGTCACAGGACAAGATATTTGTGAATGGAGAGACATAATCGCTACTGAAGATTGTATCAAAATTTCAATTTGGAATGAAAAGCTGGCAACAAAAATAAAAACAACACAAACAAACATGAATTATTCATTTTTAAAACTATTTTTCCAATTTATAATTTTTAAAAAGAAAATTGTATAAACTATACATGGTCATGTAATCAGCATGAAAGTGCCAATTTCATGACATTTACTCCACTAATAGGGATTATACTTAAGATATTTCCAAAATATTTTCACAGTTATATAATTTAAAGTGTTGTTATAAATTTTTTTAGAAACTAACTGAAATTGAACATTAATTCACATTATTTGTTAGTTTGTATTTTTCTGAGTACAAATGTTTGCTTGCTGATGGTCAATATTTGCTTTATATTATTTAGTCTAATTTTTTTGTATCTTCTAAAACTAAGAAGAAAAAGAAAATCATTGCATAGTTCTTAAACATTTCCATCTACACATGTCATCCTTTTATCACAGTTTTTACATTGTGTGGGCTTTAAAATGTCCCTTAATTACACACTGAAGTAAAAAGAAAAAGATCTTTGTATAAAAAATGTGACTATTTTCAAATGTATTTCACTTTCTTCTCTACGTTTTAATATAATTGACTAAAATAATGTCAGTAGTGGGCCTTAAATAAAATTTCAGGAAAATATTACAATATCTATTCTCAGGATATCAGCCTAATTTTCAGTAATTTTTTCAGTAGAATTTTGTCTACAACCATAATTCTTTTTATATGTTAATGTTATTCATTTAAAAAATACACAATCTCTGTTATTGTCGTGGGAATATAAATTAATGAAAGAATATCAATTCATTAACTTGAAATGAGTGACAAGTTCTATTATCTAAAAAATCCAACTTCTAATAATTTCAGAAGTTACAAAATTCTGAACATATTTTAAAGAAAACTTTGAACACTGACTGAAACATGATTTAGCTACAGCTCAGTTCTCTCTTCTATTTAATTTACCTCAATTATGTCACTTGTATTGAGGTAAATAGTGTAATATATAAAAAATGTCAAACTTCACATTTCACTTCCTTGATTGATTTCAGCTATTTAGGAATTATGGCATTGTGCTCTTGCCACATTTTAGCAAACACCACAGCTTGCAGAACTTCCACTCTTTTGGTTCTTTATTGTATTTTTTTTAACTGAAGCGGGGATATGTTACTTTTATATAAATATTTATAATTTCTAAAAGGCCAACAAATTGACTGAGTTGCCTTTAATGATATTTGTTTCCTCTATCTCTGCTCACTGACCAGAATTCCTTTATTATTTAGGGAAATTTCAGGTTAGTCAGAGTAAGCTTTTTTCTCTTACTCAGAATTTGGGGGATTGACTAGTATAAGATGCCTGGAGAAAAAAAACCCGGAGTCTATGCCAAATACTTTATGAGTGCCAGACACAGAAATTATCCTTTCATTACACAGAATCCCTAATGCATACATGTACATAGATGCAATTAGATATATGTGAAGATAGATGAGAGAGAAAGAAGACCAACAGACAATTTCCTATTATATTTAAAAGCTCAGGCAATTAAAAAGCCCTCTCTCTCTCTCTCCCTCTCTCTCTCCTTTGTTTATAGTTTATTGCCTAGGATTCTAAAAAGGGTAAAACTTCTTGAGTGAGCATATGACAAGCAGGATACTAACTTCTGGGCTTGGGATCAATGTTATAGTTCCTGAGAAATCAGAGAGACCACACAAAATCTAGCTACAGTCTTGAAGGGACTGGAACACTTGGAAGATCATTTATGGAATCATGTAGACATAGGAAGATGAGATAGGGATCCCAAACTAGAATGGCACTATTTTGTTCTCATAATCAATGATCTACTAGAAGCTGGTATAAGACTGGTGTAAAACTCAACTGATTGTGCTGCAAAATGTTGTATGTGTTTGCTGGTCTTTTTGTTTGTTACTGTTGTTTTGTGTGTTTTTTTGGATAGTCTAGTGTTTTCTTTTTTTGTTTGTTTTTGAACAACTAGCAAATAATTTCATTGAAGTACTAGAGGCCTGGTGCACAAAATTTGTGCACTCAGGGTGGGGGGGGGGTGTTCCTCAGCCTGGCCTGTGCTCTCTTGCAGTCCGGGAGCCCTCAGGGGATGTCTGACTGCTGGCTTAGGCCCACTTCTCGCAGCAGTCGGACATCCTTAGCTCTGCCATGGAGGCGGGAGAGGCTCCCACCACCTCTACTGCGCTCCTCAGCCTGTGAGTCTGGCTTCTGGCTGAGCGGCGCTCCCCCTGTGGGAGTGCACTGACCACCAGGGGACAGCTCCTGCATTGAACATCTGCCCTCTGGTGGTCAGTGCTCATCATAGTGATTGGTCATTCTGCCATTCGGTTGATTTGCATATTAGCCTTTTATTATATAGGATTATATGCTATAGCCTATGACGTGGTGCCCAACCTACACCTTATCCACCACCTGGAAGCACCTGAGGCTGTGGTGAGAAGGGCTGTGCAAGTTAATGGCTTCCTGCTTCAAACACCTATTTTTTTCTGCTTGGAGGCCTTCTCTTGTCACAGGATAGATAGACAATACCTTCTAGATGGGGACCAAATTGTTTCAGTTGTAATAATGGGTTTCTGGATACAGTGATTCAAGCAGGATGCAGGTGAAATGAAATAGCTTACAACATAGTCCTTCCTTTTGCTGCTAAAGGATGAAGTGAGAGAGTGGGGAACAGATGCACTTTTCTCTTTTATTGTCTGAGTTCAGACAGTCAGGTTAATTAACCCAAAGTGTCCATCGGCTGAAGCAGAGCAAGGCTGGGGTGAGGAGAGGTGTGGGAGGGGATTAAGATTTCTTACAAAGAGCAAAAAGCAATTAATAATTAGCCTCTGACCCTCAAAGTAGAACTAAGCTCTAGACAAAACAGCCTTGCAAACCAGGCTATTAACTAGAGTTAGAGGTGTCCAAATACATTTTTCTCCCTTTGAATAAATAAAAAATTAGGCCTGGAGAAACCACACTGTAACTTTCTATGTGGAAGAAAAAAACAAACCTTTGTATACCATGCAAACCCTGCTATTAGCCTCAAACAGGAAGACTGGGTAGTGAATAGATGGAAATACAAATAAAAATAAAAATAAAAAAAATCCTGGTTTAGTAGTTTGTTGAGAGGAGAAGAAAGAATAAACTAGAGAATACAGAAGAAAAATGTTGCTTTTCCAGTCTCAACATTTAAACGCCCAAAGTGGGAGATGAATTTAAAGGTGTTACACAAAAGCTGACGTTGTGGGCTGAATTCTCAGTAGAGGAGGTGTGGGAGGCAGGCAATCTATGTCTCCCTGTCATCAATGTTTCTATCTCTCTATCCTTCTCCCTTACTCTCTCTGTAAAATTAATATTATTTAAAAAAAGAAAAGATGCTCAACATCACTATTCACCAAGGAAATGTACTAGTAAGTGAAAAGCACATGAGATATGTCCTCACACTTATTGGAATGGTTATTAACAGAAAACAAAAGATGAGTTTTAATGAGGATGTGGAGAAATTTAATGCTTGTACTCCATTGGTGGAGATGTGGGCTGCAAGGAAAACAGCATGGGGACTGCTTCTGACTTGCCTGATATATCAAAGTGCAGCTGACTACCATGGCCACCAGTGCAGGCATCTGCCAGCTTTTTCTGGAAAAGCCCAATACTAATATTCAGGCTCTGTGGACCATAAGGTCTCTGCTGCTACTCCTCAACTCTGTTCTTGAAGTAGTAAAGCCTTATAGCAGACTGCAAAAGAAAGCAGGCAATATTCTGCCTGTCGCAATAGATAATACAAAGAGTGGAGCTGTGTCCCAATAAAACTTTATTTACACAAATAGCTTGCCACATGTGGCCTGTGGGACATAGTTTCCTATCCTGGTCTGAAGTGTCCCGCTTCTGGAGGTGCCACCTGCCGGCGAGCAATGCTTGCTTTATTCCAGCACTTGCTGAAGTGTTACAACCTGAGGACATTGGTGCCCTTATCCTGGACCGCCGTTTCTGAAGCAGGTGGCCCTTGCCTGAGCTACCAGGAATTCATCATGTAATTTGTATCCCTTGTTCATCTCATTTCCAGTTAGCCTTTCGCATTCTGTTCTGATCACCCCTGGATTGGAATCCCACTCAAACGTTTCAACTCCTCTAGAGTTAGGTTCCAGGAAAGACCACTTCTTTGATTTTGCTTTTGTACTCACTATCTCTTTGTTTTAAGAATTAAAGAATAAAGCTTTCCTACTCCTTCCCTTTTCCCTATCAGTAATAGGACAGAGCCCATCAATCCATCAATCTTTTCCATCAATTTCCCTCTTTCTTTTGCTTCTCACTCGGCATCTCCCCCAGAGTTTATTTGGCAGATTTCATGGCAAAGCTTTAGCTGGATAGTATCAGTATTATTATTATTATTATTATTATTATTTAGTTTTGTTTGAGTTGTGCAAGGATCTACGTTAGTGGAATCTAGCCTAAGAGATATAGCTTGAAATTCCTGCCCCAACCACACAGAAGCTAGAGAAGACCACCAAGGGGCCTAATGAGTAGAAAAGAATTTCCAAGGACATTAGTTATGTTTCTTTTCATTGAACCACAAGGCAAAGCCATTTTCAGTGGCTTTCCTTGAGAGGACCTATTGACTGGTTCATTTAATCTGCTTAAGAGGAAGAATGTGAGGGCCACATCGGCTGCTAGAGAATGAAGGCTCACACCTTCTTACAAAGATGTCTGAAAAAAGTTAGACGCTTCTCGCTTTCAATATTACCTTGGACCTCTAATTTAAGCATTCGAACTAACACCAGGGTACCTCAACATCTAGAGAGAGCAAGATAAAATTATCAGCAACACGTGATAACGTGTGATGCCTTCTCACATGCATCCCAGAAAACTCATTAAATATCCTCCAGTCTTCTCTAATTATCCCAGTGGCCTACCGGGAGTTTCCTGCAACATCATAATAAAAAAGATATTTTTAACTGGCAAATGTTCAAGCTTTCATCAAATTATTTGGGGACAAGAATTCCATTTCTTGCCGAATAAAAATATTTCATGTACAGGAGATTCAACATAAGGTAGCAAAGAGCTTTGATTATTATATTTCAGAGCCTGGGAGTCAAATGTAAAAGCTAAAAGAAAATTCTGTTTCTCTGTGGGAGAACACTCCGCAGAACAAAGACCTTTTACTACCCAGGACTTTTCTGAGTTTTAGATGTTGATTTTCCTCACTTTTCTTTTCAAGAGCAGAATGTCTCTATTAGTGCCTTTTAGACAGAAATATCATGCAGAGAATTGAAAGGGCACCACAGACTGGAAAACATGACTTATTGTATAGATTACATGCATTGCAATTTATTTGATTATAAAGTTATTCCAATTCATGGATATTGTGCATTGCCCAACAGTATCTGGTAAAAGCCCCAAAGGTGAATAACAAAAGTGAAAACGGACTTGATCATTTGCTTAAGGACCCTGCATTATTGAGCTTTCATTTCTAAATGAGAAGACAGAAAAAGACAAAGAGGAGGAACATTTAATTCTATATGATGCCAAATGTATGTACTAGTAATATGTGTTCATATATCTGTGCACATACACAGAAAAGACATATATCTATGGTTCAGTGTTTATATGTGTATATGTATGTAGAAAGATATATAGATAAAACCTTTCCCAGATTTTGTAAAGTCTATGGTTTAAACATTTAAAATTTTCTGGTTTAATTAGAACTGAGGTGTCAGAAGCTTAAAATTCTGAATATAAGTGACAATTTTAGTTAGGAGCACAGATATATTTTAATTCCATATGATTGACTTACTGACTTTAAATTTAAATAGAGTATGATAAAATGCTAAATTCACTCTTTTCCCTAGGTAGCAGGAACTCTTACCAAGCCTCTGAATTAGATTGAGTTGTGAGGATCAATAATAAGGATGGTGGCAACATGATCCAGAGAAGTGTTAGCAGATTTCCTGTGCCAAACTTCTCTCTCAAAAGAAACAGCAAATGTTTCTGTAAATCATGAACCCCTGGATGCCTCCACTGTTGAAGTCAGTCTCCCTAGGAGTTTTGTCCTAAATGAAAGTATGACAGAGAATCCCTAATGATCACTGACTAAATTTAAGAAACTGACACAAATGTCAGCAAATGTGAGATGGGTATTGCTGTGGCTGCCAAGAGAAACGTAGTCATGGAAAGAATGACTGTTTGTGGTAATGGTTAGTGTGCCATCGCCGGGGAAGAGGCACAGTGCAAGGACACCCCAAAATGTTCCAGAACATTTGCTCCCAGGCAAAAGCAACAGCAGTGGGAGTGCCTATACCCACACACCTGCAATGTCTCTGGGAGCTCTTGAAAGAGTCAAGATATAAAGCCGAGTAAACATAGTAGACTAATGCCCTAGCCCAGTGGTCGGCAAACTGCGGCTCACGAGCCACATGTGGCCCTTTGGCCCCTTGAGTGTGGCTCCTCCACAAAATACCATGTGCGGGCGCGCATGTACAGTGCGATTGAAACTTCGTGGCCCATGCACAGAAGTCGGTATTTTGTGGAAGAGCCACACACAAGGGGCCAAAGAGCCGCATGTGGCTCGCGAGCCGCAGTGTGCTGACCACTGCAAGCTGGTTTGGCCCAGTGGACAGTGTATCGGCCTGGGGACCAAAGGTCCTGGGTTTCATTATGGTCAAGAGCATGTATCTTGGTTGCAAACTCCTCCCCTGCCTGGGCCCTGGTTGGGGCTCCTGCAGGAGGCACTCAATTGATGTGTTTCTCTCACATGGATGTTTCTCTGATCCCTCTCTCTTCCACTCTCCCTAAAAATCAATGGAAAAATATCCTTGGGTGAGAATTAACAGCAACAACAACAAAGATAGTAGACTAATTAGTTCTCTGAGGGAAGCCTTACCATGCTTCACAGAGAAGAAAAAGTATGCCTTCCATGTGCAGTGCTTGGTGACCATGAGAGGAGACAGCCCCGTTTCCTTCTGTTGACTGTAAGAACAGAAGCCTCTTGGAGGAGACTGTCTACTGCAGCCTCCATAGCTGCTGCTGGAAATGCAAGAGCAAAGTGCAGCTCATATGGGAACCTTTCCCGTGGAATCAAGAGGTGTTCTCGCCTCCTGACCCTGATCCAACTGTAGTGAAGGGAAAGTTCTGCTTAATACAAGGAAACAAGTAAAGACCTTTTACTATCTATTATGGTCAGGAGAAAAAAAATTATGGGGATTAAAAACATATGATCTAGAATCATATACCTGAGTTTCTATGAAGCCTCAGGTAAATAATTCAGTATTTCTAAGTCTCACAGTCCATCCACATCTGTAAAATGGACATAACCATAGTATCGTAATCATGGGGAGGTTGAGAGAATAAAATGAGTAAATGCATGTAAAAATTTTTTAAAACATGTTGGGCAATAAAGCAAGAATTTTTGAAAGTTAACAATTGTTATGACTAGGGCCTTTTGCAGAAAACAGTAAATGAGGAGGCATTTAAAATCACCAATCCTTCAATGCAATGAGGAATTCAGGTAACCATGAAGAAAGGCTCCGTGTTTGATATCTTAATCTATAACTCAAAGTCATTATTTAAAATGCATTCTCACTTTAAATGATTTCCTTATTTATAATAGACAAGGTCCAATACAGTGCAGTATCAGCTTTTATAAAAGGGCAGTGACAGGGAAACAATGCAAACAAATAATGCAGTTCCTGTTTTGATCACTGCATCACCTCATGTATTGATGTTGACTGTAACCTCTCTCTCTCTCACACACACAACCCACCTCCCCTTTCTGCCTCTTTTTTTAAAATTTAATTTCCTTTACCTAAAATTGAAATTTTGGATTCCATTCATTGAATGCCCTATTGTTAAGATTTATGTTCATTTTTAAGATACCTTCAAACATCTCCAAATCAATCTTTCTCGGTAATAATGATTTGGTGTCTTCCTGAGCACTCTCAATTACTGCATAGCAAACTGTGATAGTTTATATTTCTTCCATAACCAATTCATAAATTCTGTCACCTTCCTTCATGGTAACTTCTGATTTTTTTTAATAAGAGACTCCACTTATGAGGTCACTCGGAATAAATGTGTCATTAAAAGTATCATTATGCACTGAAGTACGTCTTATAATAAAGGCAAAACCTGTGTGTCCTGTTAAGAGAAATTTTTGTTTATCTGTCTGCTTTGTTTTTCTTTTCCCTACTGTCTGACTCCTTCACACATATGACCTATCTGTGGCTTTCAAACACATGATCACAAATAATGTGTAAAAGAGAGGTTCATTTTTTCTACAAAGGGGTAAAATGTGTTCTCTGTTCTCACACTTACAGTCATTCTCATGTGTATCTGTCATCACATCATCTAGGAAATGGTGCCTAATGTGGCAGCACATGCCATAGTTTCTAGTGTAAAATCTTTGAAAATAAGGTGATCAAAAATCATCTTCACAAAGATGCTCTTTAGTCACTTTCAAAGCCCCTCACCCCTGAAAAAAAGAAAAGAAGAAGAAAAGAAATATAAATATAAATTTCACTGTTCTCATACCTTAGATATTTGTATGTAGGATGAACAAAACGACTGCTATTCCCCAGGACAGTTCTAATTTCTAATATTCTCACCCATTTCCCATAAGTACACAGTTGTCATGCTCTGTACCCTAAGGTTTGGTCTACACATTGTTTCAATTAGTATAATTGTGGCTGAGGCCACATGGTGTTCTCTCTGTCATCACCTCGATGTGTCGGTATGTGTCTAGGCCAGTACAGGAGTGTATAACGAAACTTGGTCAGATACTCTCCGCAAGTAGAATTTCTCACCATGCTTGCCTCTCTCTTTAAGGTTTCTTCTATCATAGAAAAAAAAGGAGACAGCTTTTTCTCATTTTCATTTTCCCAAAAAACTAACAGGAAAAAAAAAGACAGAAAAATAACAGGAGTGGGGTGGGGGTGGGAGACAATGGGGGAATAAGGACACATATGTAATACCTTAATCAATAAAGAAAAAAATATTTAGCAAATGCAGAAAAAAAAGAAAAGGTAGCTGAAACTACCTCATGGTAGGAAAAAAAAAGAACTCAAGGGATGGGCATTTTTCTCCTTTATCATGAAACAGGGAAGTGTTAGAAAGTTGAAAAGCATATTCAGAGGAGGCATGGAGCGTGTTGCCTTGCATTACTTCGGTGCCTCAGCACGTAAGAAGGTCCCATGGGGCAGCCACGGCCAGCTCTGCGTTTGCACAATGCCCTACCCCTCCATCTCTTCTGTCGGTGAGCACAAGGGAATGTGGAGTTGGGAGAAGAGGTTGCTCCACTTTCGGGTACTACCCTCCCCATTCAGGTTCCAATTCTCAGCCATGGAGTGAGTTTCTGACACTTATCTGGGGACGGCAGGAATTTTATTATACTTTTCCATTTCCCAGAACACTGAGAGCTCTGACTTTATGACATCCAGCCTGTCGAGTAGTATAACAGGTATGACATATTTGACATGTGAAGGAAAAGCTGCTGTGTTGCAGGCCTCCAACAAAGTGGATGAAACAGCAATACAATAACAAGTGTCATACAAGATTAAACGGGACATACACTCCTCTCTTAACATGACCTCAGCTCATTGCTACCTGTGGGCTCATAAAAGCTGCATTGAAAACATGGAGAAAGACTCAAAAGCAATTGTATTACCTCCAAAAAGAACCTAATTAAATGTCAAGCAATGGGGTTCATATTAACAGAAAATAGTTGCTCCATCCGGCATTATTTACTTTTATCAAGTGACACCTGGTCACTGTGTCCTCCTTTGCCAGCCCATACTAATCATTTATTTGGCAGTGACTTTCATAGAGTCCTGTGAAGTGTGTTCCCTTTCTTCTCAAAGGCGTTCAGCTCCCATCCATGTCAAAGTGTGCGTTGCCTTCATCAGTAATATGAAAGTCCATTCAGGCATAGCGATTCACCGTGGCCATGCTCCATCATGCTCCATTATGCCAGAACTCCCCTTAATCACTGTCAGTCAGGCCCACCCACTTTTGCTCTTGTCCTAACACCTTCACACTCACAAATATAGCAGATGCAAGGGTGCCACTAATGATGGTCAATTTTTTTCTTAGGTGGCACAGATGTTTGCATTATTTTTATTCACGAGGAAGCCTCAAATTTCAGATGTCTTTAATGGGGCAAGAATCTTCCATCATAAAAGTATCATCAAATTACTTATCATTTAGTCATTGATTTAATATGTGGTTCTTTTCAATAAATTTTTAAATAAATTTGTGTAGAAAGAGTTATGTTCCCTTGATCTTGACTTAGCTATGGCTTTAAGACCATCTTCCTAGTTATCAGAAAAAAGGACTCTCAAGTATGCAACATAGTATGTTTAACTATATTCCTCCTGCGGTAATTAGATCTCCAGAACTCATCCTGTATGACTGGGACTTTGTACCCTTTGACCAACATCTCCCCATCCCTTCTACCTCCCAGCCACCTGGCAATCACCATTCAACTCTGTACTTTTATGAGTTCCACTTTTTTAGATCCCACGTATAAATGAGATCATGAAGCACTTATATTCCTATGACAGGTTTCTTTCAATTTGCATAATGTCATCCAGGTTCATCCGTGTTGTTGCAAATAACAGAGGTTAGATCTTAAATGTTCTTAACACACACACACACACACACACACACACACACAAGATAACTCTGAGGTGATAGATATGTTAACTACTTGGTTTTACTAATCATTTAAGAGTGTATATGTAGATCAAAACATCATGTTATACACCTTAAATAGATACAATTTTTATTTAAAAGAAGTATCTGAAGAGTACGCTCTATTTTATATTTCTGAAGCGAGATTTTTTAGCCTGTGTCTACACAACCAAGTACAAATAAAACAATGCATAGAAGCAGTTATTATTTGTGTTAACAGTATTCACCGTTTAATGTGCACTTATTAGAGATCTAAATAACTTACATATTTAGCTCACATTCTGAGGTGTGAATATTGTCCCAATTTTACAGGTGAGAAAACTAAGGCTCAGTATAGATAAGTTGACTTGAGATTGAATTCTATTGAATGCAACTAAGTTTGAACCTCAAACGTGACATTTACTTGCTGGGTGACTTCGGGAAACTACATAAACCCTCTGAGCTTTAGCTTCCTTCTCTGTAAATGTGAAATACAAATAAACATCTGCAAATGCTGCTGAGAAAATAAAATGATATAATCCCTGCGGACTCAAGGGTCCCAGGTTCGATTCCGGTCAAGGGCATGTACCCTGGTTGCGGGCACATCCCCAGTGGGGGGCGTGCAGGAGGCAGCTGATCGATCTCTCTCATCAATGTTTCTAACTCTCTATCCCTCTCCCTTCTTCTCTGTAAAAAAGCGGGCCCACACGTACAGTACGATTGAAACTTGGTGGCCCATGCGCAGAAGTTGGTATGTTGTGGAAGAGCCACACTCAAGGGGCCAAAGAGCCGCGTTGTGGCTCGCGAGCCACAGTTTGCCGACCACTGTCCTAGGGGACTTGGATGTTCTGAAGCCTTTACTGTCAACAATTCTGCATATTTACATTTAGTGACATTCTTAACCGCTCTATTTCATTCAAAAGTTGTCACATCCTGACCCCACTCCTGAAATCAACAACTCTCCTATCTCCCTCACGGAAGTAGCTTTCAATCCTTTACGTAAAAAATTATTGAAACTCATGAATGTCTGGAATTTATTTTAGCTACCCCTTATACTGAACCATGTAGCCTGCTCCTGGTTTTATTTCCTTCCTTATTCCCCTACATTCCATGGTCCATCACCACAGTCACTTTCCTGTAAACACTCATAACTCTCTGATGGCTATGTCCTGCCCCCGCAGCCTTATCTCACAATCCCAGATTGAGAGTTGGAGGAGAAATTACTATGGCACAGATTGTTATCACTATAAATTTATGATCACCAACCACAAGTGAATCCTTAAGCTGCTGGCCACCTTGCTGGATTTTTCCAGACATATGGAATTTTATAGCCCTTATCCACCATCTAACATCTTTGCTGCTCTCTTCAAAACTTCACACTTTCCCCTTCCCTTCTCCACTGCTTCAAATTCAATACATTGTCCCTGCTTCTTAACTCAGAGGAATCCAAGCCTTCAAATTGGCCTCCCCTTCAACTCCCTACCACCCATCTCCAAGATTTCCTGCTTCTGCACCAACTCCTCCTCCTGTCTCTTAAAAAGAGAAAAGCCCCGCCCCCTTTTCAAAAACTATATCTTTAGAGTATAGTCAGCATTTCTTCACTTGCCACCTTCTTAGGAATCTTGCTTCACTGATTATAAACTTTCTTTGTTCAATCTTTTCATCTTATCCATCATCATTTCTAAAACAAAACAAAACACAAACCCTGTATCTTCTTCCCAATTTTATTTCTACTGTATTTTCCAGCCAAAATACTTGGAATAATTATTTACTTAACAGAATTGCCTTACCTCCTGAACTCTTTCAGGCTTCACTCCTAATTCCAAATCCTGAACACCACAAAAATATACTCTGCATTCCCTGCATTTCAAAATTATATAAAAAGCTATATTTCAATCCTGGTCTAATACGACTTTTCATAAGCATTTGACAAACCTGCTCACCTGCTCACTTTCTATGAATTAAAAATATCTTCCTGTTGCCTCTGCCCTCTTTGGCCATTTCATTTCTATCTCCCCCTTTACTAAATATCGGAATGTTGGTGATTTATGGTTCGAGCCCTCTTCATTTCTCATTCTATATTATTTTCTTACTAGAGGCCCAATGCACGAAATTCCTGCAAGTGGCTCAGCCCTCGCAGTCCCGGTTTTGTCCGGAAGGTTGTCCGGAAGGATGTCCAGAAGGTTGTTCAGCTGTCTGGTCTAATTAGTATTTTACCCTTTTATTAATAATGATGTAATCACATCCATCCCTAACAAGCACCTGGAAAGTAGATGCTGCAAATAGCTAACGGTTGTGGGCTGTAGGTTCCATGGTGGAAGGGCAAGAATCAAAGCCCCCAAACTGAAAGCTGCCCCTGCAGAGGGATTGAAGCCCACTGAACAAGGTGTTTTTAGAATGGTTCACTATGGTGAGCTATTTGCATTTATTAAATCTTTCCCTGAACATTAAATGTGATTTCATATTTGAGTTTACTAGGTGAAAGCTCTAAATCTACTTTTCAGATAAGATTCAGAAAATCCCCAAACAGTTGATAATGCTTCAAAGCCATTTAACATGATGCCTCATCCTGGGGATAAAGATATCTTATTACACTCAGTAACAAAAGGACCTACAGATTGTCAGATACCTAAGGATTATCATCACCATCCAGCTTTCTGACTGTCAACATTTAGAAAATGCATAAAACTGTAAAAATAAATTTAACACTAAAGTGTGGATACAAAACAGGCCCTTTCAATCTTTTTTCTTTAAAAAAACATTTTTCTGTCCCAAATTTGT
This sequence comes from Myotis lucifugus, assembly GCF_000147115.1. NCBI lineage: Eukaryota > Metazoa > Chordata > Mammalia > Chiroptera > Vespertilionidae > Myotis > Myotis lucifugus. The sequence continues at coordinate 6,963,456 of NW_005871063.1, read as the reverse complement.
ATTATTTTTTTTCAAACCAGTTAATGGCTCAGATAATTAGATAAATCAATAAGCTTTGGGAATAATTATATAACATTCAATGATTCCAATAAAGGAAATATGCATTTAAAAATAGTATTGTTGGTGGTGTCTTACCATGTTGAATTACAGAAAACTGAAAAAAACTGCTTTCTAGTAAGTTGACTTTACTTTTAGTAGTAATTAAGCTACTATGATAGTTTTGTTGAATGAATCCGCATCTACTGTGAAAGATATCTATTTGAACAGCCTAGATATCACTTAAAAATATCACTATTTCTCAGTTCTAATCTCACTATCTTTTGCCAGTATGAGAACGTTAGGGATTGTAGGCACTTTATCAAAGGGTCCTAAAATATTCAAGTTTGAAGCACACATTTAAGACAACCCCCTTAACCACTTCTCCAATATCCATAGCAACTTATCTCAACTTGGTCTCTTTCACTGAAGATCCCTTTACTTTGCAAGAGGCAAAGTATCAGCTGCCTATATTTATCAATTGCCCACTGTATGCCAGTAAGTTTGCTAAGAGACTTTACATTATTATAACTGATCTTATAAACAATCTTTTTAAAAAATATATATGTTATTGATTTTTTACAGAGAGGAAGGGAGAGGGATAGAGAGTTAGAAACATCGATGAGAGAGAAACATTGATCAGCTGCCTCCTGCACACCCACTACTGGGAATGTGCCCGCAACCAAGGTACATGCCCTTGACCGGAATCGAACCTGGGACCCTTCAGTCCGCAGGCCAATGCTCTAGCCACTGAGCCAAACCGGTTAGGCCTAGGGATTTATAAACAATCTTAAATTCACAGTGATAAATCTGAGGTTCAAAATGGTTGCATTACTTACCAAAGTTATAGTACAGTTTGTAAAATATTGTGTTCTCCTGATCTGCTCCTGGGCCCATCACATCCCCTTGTAAAGCCAACATGCCTTTCACAATGCCACATTTGTTTGGAATAGTTTGAATGGTTCAAGTTCATATTAGAATAGATTCAAATATGCTTTTAATGAGCACCAATCTAGTGACCTAGTTCTCCACCATGAAGCAACCTAAAATATTTCGTGCTTTTGAACTCATACTAGCCAAGAGTAACAAACATATCAACCATTTCTCAAAGACTTATCTTGTGTGTGGCACATTGCTATCTTCTTTACAGTTTGAACTTACTGGGTTGTCTTTCATTGACTCCTTATCAAAGTTGTCATATTATTTTTCTTCCCATTTAGTCAAACTTTCCAAAATAATCATGTTTATATACTCTCTATACGGTTTTGAAAATTCACATTCTTCTTAAACAATTCCAATCTACTTGTACAATTTCATTGAAATGACTTCAACAAATTTATTACTGATGTTCTAATCAATAAATTTCTAAGTTTGTTTTTATTATACACTTTTTGATGTTTAAAGTACTTGGTACTCATAGTTATTTGTTTTTTTTAAAGTAATTTATGATTATTTCTAGACAATGAACAGATGGATATGTAGCAAATGTCAGGTGGTATATTCTGATGGGAAGGAGAACATAATGACCAATGGGTTGTGCATATGACCATTATGTTAATGAAGTATTCTTATTCAAGAACTGCCTTGGAGTGGCATTGATTCATGTGTTTATTGCTCTCTAAATTCTCCACAGATAGGAATCATGCCACATTCTTCATCTTGTAAAAGCTAGGCATCTGCTAAATATTTGTTGGACAATCTTTATTTTTTTCTTGCCTTTTTAGCATCATTTGTTCCATTTTTTTAGTGCATTAAAGTCAGTTGCATTAAATTAAAATATGCTCTATACTCAAACTGCTCTTATTCTTCTAGGCATCATCATAAGATAAAAGATAATGCTGATTTACCAATGTCCATAGAGAAAAGTTCCCTTTTTAGGCTCTCTCTCCATTTTCTGCTTTAACCATTATAATATACTTATTCAAAAGCAACTACATTTTTGAATAAGAGAGTCATTGCTTCAGTTTCTTCATTTCTAGAAGTCTCTTGAAGTTCATGAGTAGAATATTTGATAATTATGCAGATATACCTGGACATAAAGCCCTGCAATTTGTGTCCTAATCTGTTTCCAATTGTTTAATGCAGTCACTGGCCAATACCTTAGGTTATAAAGAAGTACTACAGCATCTAGGGCTTACAGAATCAAAGCCTTATGGCATGTTCTGTACCATTAATTAAGGTGAAAGTAATTAGAATACAGAATTGATAAAACAGATATTGTCTCTGTTTAAATATTAAGAGTTTTTCTAAGATAACTGCAAAACAACCCAGTTTGAAACAATCCAGGTATATGTGTGGTACAGAGCTGCCACAAATGATGAAATTGGCTTTTCTGGCTCAAAGCCTGAATCCTGAGAGGATACAGGCTAACTCTCACCATGTGCCCTTCTGACAAACACATTCATGCATTTTCCTTCGATGCTATTAACTTTGGCATAGAAATATGGTTCTCATTTCATTTTCACAATGCCATCTTTAAGAGGCAATGCTTCCCACTTTGGGGCACTTTAAGAAATAATTTTTCATTCTAAGAGAAGGTAGACAATTGTTTAGCATTAGCAACCTTCTTTTTTTGTGAGATAAGTAAAATATTCCAACCAATGAAGCATTGTTGTTATCTCTGAGTTTCAGTGTGGAATCCAGGAAATATCAATGATTTATGTCTTGTCCTGTCTGACTTTACTGCAGATTTCATTATGGCATATAATGGCATAAAACAAATTGCCTTAAAAGTGATGCAACATCTATTTCAGCAATCATACAGAAAATATAGCACTCGTATTTACAACTGAGCTGAAGGGATGTATGCCTTGGAGAATTTAATAGAAATAACCTTCCATTCCTGGGATAAATCCCCACCTGGTCATGGTGTGAAATCCCACCTGGTCATGGTGTTTTTATATGTTGCTGAATTCAATTTCTTAGTGTTTTATTGAATATCATTGCATCTATGTTGGTAACAGACATTGGTTTGTGGTTTTAATATTGATCTTGGGGTAATACTGACATCATTGAATGAGTAGGGAACTGTTTGTTTCTCTGTAGTTTTTTTTTTTAATTTTTTATTTTTTATTGATTTTTTACAGAGAGGAAGGGAGAGGGATAGAGAGTTAGAAACATCGATGAGAGAGAAACATTGATCAGCTGCCTCCTGCACACCCACTACTGGGAATGTGCCCGCAACCAAGGTACATGCCCTTGACTGGAATCGAACCTGGGACCCTTCAGTCCTCAGGCTGACGCTCTATCCACTGAGCCAAACCAGTTAGGGCTCTTTTTTTTTAAGTTAGTGAAGGATTGGTATTCATTCTTCCTTAAACATTTCGTGAACTTCACCAATAAAGCAAAGTTGCCCTGAGCTTATTTTTATGGCAAAATATCTTATTACTTTTTCAATCCCTTTGTTATATGTATGTCTATTCTATTTTTTTTTTTTTTAGTGTGAGTTAGTTTTGGTAGATTGTGTTTTCCTGGGTATTTCTCCATTTCATCAAAGTTGTGCAATTTGTTGGCATCCAATTGCTCACTGTATCCTATTCCAACCTTCAAAATGTCTGCAAGGACAGAATTAATGTTCTCTTTTTTATTCCTGATTTTAGTTTTAATGTTCTCTCTATATCTTGGGGAATCGAGCTAAAGGTTGTAAACTTTTTGGTCTTTTCAACGAACCAACTTTTAGTTTTGCTCAATTTTAATATTTTTCTTCTATGTGTTATTTATATTTGCTTTAATTATTATTATTTCCTTACTTCTCACTCTGGGCCAATTTGCATTTTTTTGTCTGGTTTGTTAAGGTGAAAAGTTTGGTAATTGATTTGAGATCAATCATCTTTAATAGGCTTTTACAGCTATAGTGTTCCCCCTTCTTTATTTGTGCTTTAAGAATACACTTTCTTGTGAATTCTATCATTTTAACTGTTTTGAGAGTTTATATGTTTTATTCTCAAAAGAATGGGAACTTGAAAAGAATGTGTATTCTGCAGTTATCGGGTGTATTACTCTATAAATGCCCATTAGGTCTAGTTAATTTATAGTGTTGTTCAAATGTTACATTTCCTTGTCATTCTGTTAGCTTTTATGTCCATTACTAAAAGTGAGGCACTGTAGTCTTCAACCATTACTGTGGAATTGTGTTTATTTTTCTTCAATTCGGAATTTTACCTCACATATTTTGAGGCTCTACTGTAAGTTTCAGATATATTTACAGTTATGTAGGAGAATATATGACTTAAAAACAACATACATTTATGAAATGTGGTACACTTAAATTTGAAATTGTCCTTACTAGGGTAAGGAGCCCTTGGGTGACCAGGTACATTGTCAATGAGCAGTAACATTTTGAGAGAAGTTTTGAGAGAAGTTAGGGTTCTTGACATTATTATAGGGTAGGTCTGCAAGCAAGGAATTATCTAAGTTTTATCTGAATGTCTTCATTTCTCTTTTATTTATTTATTTATTTATCCTCACCAAGGATTTTTTTTTGAGAGGGAGAGAGAGAGACAGAGACAGAGAGACAGAGAGAGACAGAGAGAGAGACAGAGAGAGAGAGACAGAGAGAGAGAGACAGAGAGAGACAGAGAGAGAGAGACAGAGAGAGAGAGACAGAGAGAGAGAGAAACCTCAATGTGTGCCTCCCATACAGACCTGGACGATGCTCCAAATGGTTAGCCAAGTTGTCAATTCCAAAAAAAAAAAAAAGTTCTTGAAGGAAATTAAAAGTGCTGTTCCAGTGAGCACATGACTGATAAGAAAAAAAGACAGTATAATTGCTGATATGGAAAAAGTTTTAGAGGTCTGGATAGAAGATCAAAACAGCGACAAAATTCCCTTCAGCCAAAGCCTAATCCAAAACAAAGCCCTCATTCTCTTCAATTCTGTGAAGGCAGAGAGAGGTGAAGAAACTGCAGAAGAATTTAAAGCTAAGATAGATAGATAGATAGATAGATAGATAGATAGATAGATAGATAGATAGATAAATAAAGCTAGTAGAGGTTGGTTCATGAGGTTTGAAGAAAGAAGCTGCCTCCATACCGTAAAAGTGCAAGTTGAAGCTGCCAGTGCTGATGTAGAAGCTGCAACAAATTATTAAAAAAAAAAATCTAGCTAAGATAACTAATGAAGGTGGCTCCACTAAACAAGAGATTTTCAGTACAGTATAGACAAAGCAGGCTTTATTGGAAGAAGATGCTATGTAGGACTTTCATACCTAGAGAAAAGTTGATGCCTGGCTTCAAAGCTTTAAAGGACAGGCTGACTCTCTTGTTAGGGGCTAATGTAGCTGCTGACTTTAAGTTGAAGCCGATGCTCATTTACCATTCCGAATTCTAGGGCATATAATATGTATGCTAAATCTGTTCTGCCTGTGCTCTATAAATAAAACAACAAAGTCTGGATGATAGCACATCTGTGTATAGCATGGTTTACTGAGTATTTTAAGCCCACTGTTAAGACTTACAGCTCAGAAAAAAACTTCTCTCAAAATGTTACTGCTCATTGACAATGTACCTGGTCACCCAAGGGCTCAGGTGGAGATATACAATAAGATTAATGTTGTTTTCATGTGTGTTAACACAACATCCATTCTGCATGGATCAAGGAATAATTTTAGTTTTCAAGTCTTATTATTTTAGAAGTACATTTAGTAAGACTATAGCTACCATAGATATTGATTTCTGTGATGGATCTAGGTGAAGTAATTTAAAAACCTTATAGAAAAGATTTGCAGTTCTAGATACTATTAAGAACATTCATTAGACAGTCTGTTCCATGCTTCTGTTGAATCTCAAAGGGAAGGTAGGGGGTGGGGGTAGGTGGGTGGGAAGAGATTAACCAAATAACCTATATGCATATATGTGTAACCCATGGACACAGACAATAGTGTGGTGAAGGCCTGGGGTAGGGGGTGGGTGCGTGCTAAAAGAGTTCAATGGTGGTGGGGGGAAGGGGACATCTGAAATACTTTCAACAATAAAGATAAATTTTAAAAAAGAACATTTGTGATTCATAGCAAGAGGTCAAACATCACCATTAACCGGAGTTTGAAAGAAGTTGATTTCAGCCCGCATAGATGACTTGAGGAATTCAAGACTTAGTGGAGGAAGTAATTGCAGATGTGGTGGAAATAGCAAGAGAACTAAAATTATAAGTGGACTGTGAAGATGTAACTGAATTGCTACAATTTTATGATAAAACTTTAATGAATGAGTTGTTTCTTAAGGATGAGCAAAGAAAGCGGTTTCTTGAGAAGATGTTATAAAGATTGTTGAAATGACAACAAAATATTTAGAATATTAAATAAACTTAGCTGATAAAAGCAGAGTTTGAGAGGATTGATTCCAATTGTGAAAGAAGTTCTACTGTGGATAAAATGCTATAAAACAGCATCACATGCTACAGAAGAATGTTTTGTGAAAGAGTCAACCCAGGAAGCAAACTTCATTACTGTCTTATTTTAAGAAATTGCCACAGCCACCCTGTTGCTCAGCAATGACCACCCTGACCAATAGCAGCCATCAGGATGGAGGTAGGACCCTCCACCAGCATAAAGGTCACAACGTACTGAAGGTTCAGATGATGGTCAGCATTTTTTAAAAAAATATATTTTTATTGATTTCAGAGAGTAAGGAGAGGGAGAGAGATAGAAACATAAATGATGAGAGAGGATCATTGATCAGCTGCCTCCTGCACACCCCACACTGGGGATTGAGCCCACAACTCAGGCATGTACCCTTGACTGGAATTGAACCTGGAACCCTTCAGTCCTCAGGCTGATGCTCAAACCAGCTACAGCAGGGGTGGGCAACCCTTGGCACGCGTGCCAAACATGGCACACCAGTAACTTTTGCTGGCACGCGAAACCCTCTCTTATAATCTTCCATTTACAATTTTTGTGAACATTTGAATGACTTAAATGTTAAATTACATGGAACTGGCAAGACACTTGATGTTATGTTTGGTTACATAAAGGCTTTTGAAAGGAAACTGGAAGTCTTTAAGAGGGATGTGGATGGTGAGAGATTTAGATATTTCCCAAACCTCAAGAGGCACATCAAAGACCTCCCAAAAGATGACAGAACAGACTGTCAAAGCCTTCAAAAGCTGTTTTAAACATCATCGAGTCAACTATTGAGCAGTTCTTCTCGATATTTGCGAAATTCAGAGAACTGGAAGAGACAGCAAAATTCATGAGGTTTCCAGACAGCATGAAACTGGAGGAACTAAACTTACAAACGTTTTCATGGATAGACATGGCTGACTTTGAAATGCAGTTGATTGAATTTCAAAGTAGCTCAATTTGGAAGCAGAAATTTATTGACCTTAGATTTGACTTGGAAAACATTGAAAAAAAGCAATTAGAGACAGGAGTACCAGAGAGAAGTGTCGAAAACCAACTATTGAGGACTTGGAATGCCATTCCAGAAAATTTTTTCTGTTTAAAAAACTTTGCAACAGCGTTACTCTCCATGTTTTCATCCACATACACTTGTGAATCTTTGTTCTCAGTGATGAATTTTGTTAAGTCTCATAATAGGAGTAGCCTGACGGATGAAAGTAGTAGCTCGTGCATATCTCTGAAGGTCACAAAATATAAACCTGGTGTAAAATCTCTGTCATCAGTGATGCAGCAGCAAAAGTCCCACTGATAATATCAAACAGAGTCATAAAGCTTTCTGTTGGACTATCAGTATACATGTATACATTAAAAAATAAATGTATTTTTCATCATCATATACTGTGTTTTTGTCGCTCGAATGAATTTTATTATTTCTTCAAGGTACTTCACATACATATACCTTAAGAGATATCAAGTAGGCGCAACATATTCTCAAAAAATTAGGGTTGGCATGCAGAAGAATTTTGAATCAGAGATTTTGCTGGTTTTGGCATGCACTCACAAAAAGGTTGCCCACCCCTGAGCTAGGGCAACATTTTTTTCAAATATATTTTTTATTGATTTCAGAGAGGAAGGGAAAGGGAGAGAGACATAGAAACATCAATGATGAGAGAGGATCATTGATCAGCTACCTCCTGCACACCCCCTAATGGGGATTGAACCTGCAACCCAGGCATATGCCCTCAACCAGAATCGAACCCAGGACCCTTCAGTCCACAGGCCAATGCTCTATCCACTGAGCCAAACAATCTAGGGCAATGGTTGGCATTTTTTAATAATAAAGCATTTTTTAATTAAGGTATATACACTTTTTTAGACATAATGCTATTTATTACACACTAGATAGACTCCAGTATAGTGTAAACATAACATTTGTATGCCCTGGGAAACCAAAAACTTTATGTGACTGGCTTTAATGTGAATTTGCTTTATTGTGGTGATCTGGAACTGAACCTGCAACACACCCAAGGTATGCCTATAATTAAAAGGAGCCAGTCACAAAAACTCACATATTGTATTTCACATATCTATTTAAACAAAATGTTCTTTATAGGGAAACCTATAGGGACAGAAATTACATGAGCAGCTGCCAGGACCTGAGGGGAGGGAGGGGAGAGTTGAAAGTGATGCTAAGGAGCATGGGGGGTAATATTCATGTTCTAAAATTAGACAGTGTTCATGTTTGCACATGAAAATAAGCTGAAGTACTAAACAGTGATAAGTTAATGCTGATTAGAAATAGATCTTTGTATTTGAATACTTAAAATCCATATAATAAAAACAGAAGTGACCATTACAGCAGAACGACCAGAACGACTGGTCGCTATGATGCAGGAGCTGCCCCTGGTGGTCAGTGCACTTCCACAGGTAGACCACTGCTCAGCCAGAAGCTGGGCTCACGGCTGGCAAGCACAGCGGCAGTAGTGGAAGCCTCTCCTACCTCTGTGGCAGAGCTAAGGAGCGTCAAGTAGAGTGGTAAGGAGCAGTGAGCAGGCAGGTAGTAAGGAGCAAGGGGTCCCGGACTGCGAGAGGGCACAGGCCAAGCTGAGAGATGCCCCTACCCCCGCAGTGCACGAAATTTCATGCACTGGTCCTCTAATGAATCATAAGAATATATAAGTATTTTTAAAATGTTTTATATCAGCCCTGACTGGTTTGGCTCAGTGGATAGAGCATCGGCCTGCGGGTTGAAGGGTCCCAGGTTCAATTCCGGTCAAGGGCATGTACCATGGTTGCGGGCACATTCCCAGTAAGAGGTGTGCAGGAGGCAGCTGATCGATGTTTCTCTCTCATCGATGTTTCTAACTCTCTATCCCTCTCCCTTTCTCTCTGTAAAAAATCAATAAAATATATTTTTTAAAAAATGTTTTATATCAAAGCTTTTGGTGAAGCTGGCCTCCTTTTGGGGGTGAGTCAGAAATTTTTATCAATTTTATAATCATCAAAATCACTAGGAGAACAAAATTTCAAGGACTTACATAAAAAGTTCCTGAACAATACAGCATTATTTTCAAAGCCCTAGAGTCTTAAAAGGAGGAGCAGGATCAAGCACAGAATATTCTTCTACTTATCTAATATTAAATCAATTCTTCCTGCAACTAAAATAGATTTAAGAGCCCTTCTGGTGTGATGCAGTGGTTGAGCATTAACCCATGAACCAAGAGATCCCTGGTTTAATTCCCAATCAGGGCACATGCCCAGGTTGAGGGTGTGATCCCCACTAGGGGGCTTGCAGGAATTAGCTGATCAATGTTACTCATTGATATTTCCCCTTTTCCCTCTCTCTTCTTCTCTCTCTAAAATCAATAACAAATATATTAAAAAGATAGATTTAAGAAATAAATACGTTTAAAGATAAAATAAAAGAATGTTATAAAATAACATCTATACACATTTTTTCTTATAAAAGTACTAGAGGCCCAGTGCACAAATTTGTGCACATTGAAAGACAATTAATTAGAAGAAATATTTTAGAGGCTGGGGAGAGACCATGGGAAGGCTCCAGGGCATGTCCAGCTCATCTCGCCCAGTCCTGATTGGCTGGACCCCAGCAGCAAGCTAACCTACCTGTCAGAGCAGAGTGTTTGCTCCCTGGTGGTCAGTGTGTGTGTCATAGCAACTGTTTGAATGGTCAAACGGTCACACACTTAGCCTATTAGGCTTTTATAGATAGACTAGAGGCCCGGTGCAAAAAATTTTGTGCACTCGGGGGGTCCCTCAGCCCGGCCTATGCCCTCTCGCAGTCTGGGACCCCTCGGGGGTGTCCACCTCCTGGCTTAGGCCCACTCCCTGGGGAATTGGGCCTAAGCTGGAAGTCAGACATCAGTCTGGCAGCCCGGGAGCCCTCAGGGGATGTCCACTTGCCAGCAGGGAGCAGGCCTAAGCTGCAGTCGGACATCCTTAGCACTGCTGAGGAGGCGGGAGAGGCTCCTGCCACCACCGCTGTACTGGCAGATGTCAGCCTGCTTGTGGCTGATCAGAGCTCCCCCTGTGGGAGCGCACTGACCACCAGGGGGCAGCTCCTGCATTGAGTGTCTGCCCCCTGGTGGTCAGTGTGTGTCATAGTGACCAGTCATTCCCAGTTGTTCTGCTGTTAGGGTCAATTTGCATATTACACCTTTATTATATAGGATAGAGGCCTGGTACACGGGTGGGGGCCAGCTGGCTTGCCCTGAAGGGTGTCCCAGATAAGGGTGGGGGTCCCACTGGGGTGCCTGGCCAGCCTGGGTGAGGGGCTGATGGCTGTTTTCAGGCTAACCACACCCCCGGCGACCCAAGCACCCAGCCTCTCCTTTTTTTTTCTTTTCGTTCTTTTTTCTGTGATTTATTTATCTTCTATAATTGAAACTTTGTAACCTAGAGCGGAGCCCAGGGCCAGCCAGGGCTGGCGGGAACCTTGGCTTCCTCCATCGCCGGGGGCAACCTAAGCCTCCTGCTCGCTCCAGCTCCGTGGCTGCTGCCATTTTAGTTGGGTTAATTTGCATACTCACTCCTGATTGGCTGGTGGGTGTGGCTTGTGGGCATGGCTTGAGTGTAGCAGAGGGATGGTTAATTTGTATGTTTCTCTTG
>NW_005871063.1:6893442-6951797 GCF_000147115.1 Myotis lucifugus | reverse complement strand
TTAAAACACTTTCCAAAGGTTTCTCAAGACCAATGAGAATTTTAATGAATCAAGTTCAACTCAAACTTACACCCTTTAGACACACAAAATCAGAAGGCTCAATTTTTAATTAAGTGGGTTCAGAATCTCTATACCTTTATTCACGCTGCCATATATTGTGGTCTCTTACATAATATGTGGGCCAGAAAATATGACAATGGAAAATCTGAAAAGCCAGAAGCAATGTTTCTGCAATTAGAAATACCATTTAATTTTCTATTTAAAGGAACAGAGAGATGTTTATAAGCACAAAAGTATATGATGTAGATAGGATAGAATTCTCTTTTGGTGAGGCATCATTTAATGTACATGTGCTAAACTCCTACTATTTTCCAGGCATTAAAGATAGAATAGTAAACTTTTCAAGAAAGGAATCTATGTCATCCTAGAACTTGTATTCTAGATAGAAAAGACAAACAATAAGTAAATTTGATGTATTTGCATGGGTATTGATTTTATGGGGAAAATAAAATGCGGGACAGGGATAGTAAATGTTGGGGAGAATAGATAAACTCTTAGAGAGGAGTCATGGGAGGCTGCATGAGAAGATAATATCTGAGTGTCAGCATGTCCTGAAGAAGAGAGTAGAGATGGTGGAAGAAGAGACCAAGACAATGCACACAGCATAAAACGATGTTCTGAAGCAGTGCTGCCAGTAAGGGCTTCAGTTTAGAGCAAGGAAAGACTTAAGGTCAAGTGTACCCTAATGATTCTTCATGGAAAAGATAATATTTTGTCTTGAGGAATGGCGGACCTGGGATAAGTACAAAACTGTGGGAGAATAGCTTGAGGCAGCGGGAAATGCGTGAGCAAGGCCATGATAGGAGAGGAGCATCCCAGAGCTGGTGAAGAGGCCTGAGGCTGTAACGAGGATGGAGCAGGTATTCAGTATGCAGAGGGACTAGAACATATGAACAAATAATTTGGTAACAGAGTCCAATTATAAGCTAATGATATTTTTTAATATGAAAATACAATTTGAAAAGAAAAAACTTTGAAGTCAAGGGCTGAAAACAACAAGACATCACAACAAAGCATGAGATCCAAAGGTCATAAGTTTTAGATGCAAGACACATTCTAGAACCAGAATCAAAAAGTATTTCCCCTGACTGAGGAAGGGGAAGTGACTCTGGAAGTCACTAACTTTTTTAGTCTAATGACAAAAGAGTAAGGAGATCAAGAATGCTTAGAATAGCCCTGGCTGGTGTGGCTCAGTTGGTTGGGCATCCTGTGCACTGAAAGGTTGCCAGTTCAATTCCTGGTCAGGGCACATGGCTGGAATGCAGGCTCAACCTGGGGAGGGGGTGAGTAGGAGGCAGCCATTGGATGTTTCTCTCTCATATTGATATTTCTTTCTCTCTCTCCCTCTTCTTTTCTCTCTCTAAAAAAATCAACAAACTATTTTTTTAAGAGACTGCTTGGAACAAAATTTAGTTTGGTTTTAAACAAACAACTGGTAGTAATATCTAGCAGGTATATGGGAATTAGGCTGGCCTTAAACAAAAATCATAATACACTCTTAGAATAACAGATTTTCTATATTGACAATCTACTATCTTATATAGCTATGCAACATACTTACCTATTCCTATATCAAATCTTATTAACATTTTTTAAAAGGCATTGCAGTTTGAATAATCATGCACTCTACCTATGGTCAGTCTTCAGATAAGGAGTGAAACTAGGATTCGGTCTGACTTCAAGGTCAGTCTCTTCAATGAGGCTAAGACTGATAAATATAAAACCCAGATAAATATGTGTCCAGAAATGCAACAGTGTGCTGAATGTGATGATTCAAGAATTAAATGGTAGGTTTAGAAAATTAGTGGTATAAAATCAAGGAAGTAGGCTTAATCTACGATTTAAAAGGAAAGAATACTGGGCAACAATTAAGGAGAAGGAAGTTGTTTGGTACATTTAGGATCAGCTGGATGAAAGCTAGCAGATGGTGAAAAGAGTATTGATTGTGAACAGAAGAGATTTCAGAGCCAAACTTTGCTAAAACAATAAAGCTATCTGGTCAAAAACTGGGAAAACCCTGCTCAGACCTTGATATGTTCTGAAAGGTGATAAATTTCATGGGCTTAGAGACTATAAGACTTGGGTGATGATCATGAGGACATAAGCAAGATTTCAATAACTGATTTTATATTTTTTTCAAGCTTAATTTTGATAAATCACCTTTTAAATAATATTTTTTAGAAATATTGGAATTTCCATCTGTCTGACAAGGAAGCCCATACTTTTTTTTTCTTAAAAGGCTTCTTCCCAGTTTACAAAAAAAAACCCCAAACAGACTATTGAACCTCAGAGGGAAGGCAGTAGAGGGTGAGTGGGAAGAGATCAACCAATGAATATATATATATACACATATATATATATGTGTGTGTGTGTGTGTGTATATATATATATATAACCTATGGACACAGACAATGGGGTGAGGAGGGGGTGGAGGCTGGATGGAAGAGGTTAATGGAGGAAAAAGGGGAACTTAGGTAATACTTTCAACAATAAAGATTTAAATTTATTTTTTTAAGTGCCTTTTCATAGAGAGATGCAGCAAATAAAGAAAAAAACTCCTGCAGGTGTAAAGAGCTAGTTTTATTAAAATTAATTTTATTGTTGACACTATTACCGATGGCCCCACCCCCTCCCTTTGCCTACCTCCACTCAGCCCCTGCCCCCCCGCCCCTTCCTTCTGGCCATCACCTCACTGTTGTCTGTGTCCATGGGCTATGCATATATGTTCTTTGGCTAATCTCTTCACATTCTTTCATCCAGTCTCCTCCACCCCCCTCCTCTCTGACAGCTGTCAGTCTGTTCCATGTATCCATGCCTCTTGTTCACAGCCTGGATGAACCTGGAGAGTATTATGCTAAGTGAAATAAGCCAGTCAGAGAAAGACAATTACCAAATGATCTCACTTATATGTGGAATTTAATGAACAATAAAAGCTAGCTTTTCATATTGACAGGCCCACTTCTGCCAGGAAAGGTTTTAAAATCACAAGTCCCCAGAAGCTTACCAACTGCAGCACCCTGTTTAACTGGGGCTCCCTCTGAGGAGGGCCTTCCTGCACGGGTAACTTAGGGAAGTCTATGCACAGCCCTAAGATGTGGCCAGCAACACCTGTTGGGTTTATACATAGGTGAGGTAAAGAGGAAATGAACAAGACTGGAGGGCGATGGAACTGCCCTGATTTAACAATTTTGCTTTTCATTTGACAGGAAAAACAAACACAAGAAGATATTTTCCCTAAATCGGGATTTGTTAAATAATAGGACAGGTGGCCCAAGACGCAGGCAGCAGTGTGTCCATATCAACACTGTGTTGATAAACCAGAGGCTGCTGTCCATTGGTCAGAGGCACTTCAGAAAAAAGTCTTGAACTGGCTGGACTTCTGGGTCCTTTCATCTCTGAGATTCAGTAATTGAAATTTAAACATTATATATTTTTAATTTTTTATTGTTGACAGTATTGTAGATGTCCCCCATTCCCCCCCCCCCATATCTTCATGAACTTTCATTTAGGGCAAGGAGGTGATGTGGGTAAGAAAAACAACATTTGAATGTAAATATATTCCAACACATGATACCCATCAATGCAATGCCAAAATGTTCATTATATATAGTTAGCATTCTTGTTGTCTAAAATAGTAGGTTTGAATTCAGGGGAAATAGCATACTTTATTTTTAACATGGAACTTAAATGTTAAATTTCCTGGGGTTGATATGAAATACTTCTCATTGCAATAAAATGACACTGGAAGTTCAATCTAAAAATAAAGTGAGTGAGTATAAAATGCATTCATCAGTTATTTTTTCCCTCTTTCATCTTTTAATTGCCTGCTTTTCCATAAGTATGCTAAAAAGGAACAGAATGGATTAGTTGAGCTCAATTTATTTCTCTGGACAAGATCTGAGCAATTAAAGAAATCAATCCTATTTATAGCATTTTCTGATTCTAACATTTCCCAGGTTCGAATGTCTTTCTGTTTTTATTCATAATATAAAAGTCCCACATATCACTTTACTAATTAAAAAAAGCTTTTAAAATTTCATAGAAAAAGAGATAAGACTTGTGGTACCAGAGATGGAGAAAAGGGGGGTGGTCAAAAGGTACAAACTTCCAGCTGTAAGATAAATAAGTACTCGGGATATAATGTCTAATGTACAACATGATGATTATAGCTCACACTGCTGTATGATATATAGGAAAGTAAGAGAGTAAATACTAAGAATTCTCCTCAAAAGGAGAACAATTTTTTCCTTCTTTCTTATTATCTATATGAGAAGATGGATGTTAGCTGAAGCTATTGTGGTAAATCATTTCACAATATATGTAATTCAAACATTTATGGTGTACACCTTAAACTATGTAAATTATTTCTCATTAAAACTAGAAAAAAGAGAAACCATTTAAAAAATTCATTATCTGTGACTATATCTCTCATTGTCACAACACTGAACAAAGAAGGGCACTTAAAAGGCAGCTTTAGAGTTGAAGAAATTAACAATATGTCCCCTTATTAACTGTAATCTGCTGGAACATGTTGGTTGGCATTGTGCTATGATAAAGATAAACTAAATCAAAGCAGATCGGTTCTGAACTACTTTCAGCGTCAGCACATCAAGTAAAATGGTGACTTGTTCCATATGTTGTTTGTTCTGAAATGTGAAGGATATTTTATATTAAACATCTGCCTGCATATTGCTTTCATAACCACATTCATCTGAGAAAAAATCACAAACTTCATTGACAGCATTTTATGACCTTTAACTATACAATAGAAAAACATTGCCTTTAGATTGACAATAAACCAGGCTCTCAGGTTTGATATAGTTTTCAAAAGGGCGTATATTGCCAGGATCCATGATATAGTTCATATCAGTGCAAAGAAGTGGGTGACTGCAACCAGTGGGATCAATAAGAGGCTTGAGAATTTTTAAAATATAATTACATTGTTAAAAACTATTCAAATTACCTCTTTAGACATCATTTTCAACCTCTTTTTTATGTCTAAAATCTTCTATGAACTGGCTACAGTATATGCTTTAAACAACTCCCAAATAACATTTTAAAATCCTTCTCTTATTGAAAATGAACTGCTTATGTTTCCTTGAGTGCACCTGGCACTGTCTAATTTTTGCTTTTGTTTATCACACTGCTTCTCTTTTAGCTGTTATACCTTGTCCTATGTCTTCTCTATAAAAGGAGGACATTCCAAACCTGGACATGAGTCATAGCCGTCATTGTTTATAAATTCTCACCGTTAAATACTCACAGACTATCATAATCTACAATGATGATTCTGTGCTGTGCTCGTACAACTTGTCTCATGTCTTCACTTCCTTTGAAAGCTAATACTATGGACTTCTTAAACTAATTTTATGATAGTATATATTATATATATATATATATAATAGTAAATGATATTTACGGCTATACTATCGTATACCTATACATGTTATCCTTAAATAGACTGGTACTCTTTCAAAACTAGAACTATCTAGTATTTTTTATATATTTCTTATAGTTTCTAGTTTTTTTAAGATTGGTGTACTTAACATCATTATCTTAGAATGCATTTTTTTCATATTTGGAAAATCAAAGTAATTTTTAACCCTAAAAAAATGTATCATGATCCTCAAACCAGATTTCACTTATATCTAACATGTTACCCAAAAAAATAAATAAATAACAAGTTAGGGGAAGAGCTGTATCTGTGTCTAACAATCGGTTCTAAAAAAGTAGAAAGTTTGTCATCCATAAAAGTATGTAGATTTGGATAAATTTAGCAGAACAGTTGAAAATAAGATATGTCCATTAATTCTTTTGTTGCAAAACAAAAGAATTTCCCCAACAATACAAGAGCTCTTTATTCAATGGTTCTCAATATTGGCTTCATGTGAAAATCACCTACAGAACTTTTTAAACACAGAGATGCTCAGGCCTCTACTAGAACAATTAAATTATAATCTGCAGAGATGGATCTAAAGCATCTACATTTTCCTTTCTTCCTTCCTCCCTCCCTTCCTTCCTTCTTTCCCTCCATCCTTTCTTCCTTCCTTTATTTCTTTTCCTCACCCAAGGATATTTTTCCCATTGATTTTTAGAGATAGTGGAAGGGAGAGAAAGAAAGAAAAAGAAAGAAAGAAAGAAAGAAAGAAAGAAAGAAAGAAAGAAAGAAAGAAAGAAAGAAAGAAAGAAAGAAAGAAAGAAAGAAAGAAAGGAAGAGAGAGAAAGAGAGAAAGAAAGAAAGGAGAGAGAGATGTAAGAAAGATGAAAGACACATTGATAGATTGGTTGCCTTCCATACATGCCCTGACCCCTCCTCCTACATTTGGAAATGTCTGGAGACATTTTTGTTGTCACTTCAGAGAATCCTAATGGCATCTATAGGATAAAGACCAGGGATGGTGCTAAATATCCTATAATGAACACAATGCCCTCTGATCCCAAACAAAAATTTGAAGAACCCTGTCAACAGTGTCAAATTGAGAAACACCTGTCTAAAGGAAGATAGCTTTAAAATTTGGCATTTCCTGATACCACAGGCCAAGATTTTAGTTAGAGAAATTTATCATCTTTAGTAGAGATTTTGGCTTCTTTGCAAATCCTTAAGTCAAGAAGGTTTCTTCATTCCTAGCTAAACATTATATATATATGATTTTTGAGAGAGAGATAGGGGAAGGGATAGAGAAATAGAAATGTCAATGACAGGGAAACATTGAGCAGCTGCCACCTGCATGCCCCCTACTGGGGATTGAGCTCACAACCCAGGCATATGCCCTGACCCGGAATTGAGCCAGGGACCTCTTGGCTCATGAGTCAACACTCAACCACTGAGACACACTGGCTGGGCCCTAGCTAAAATTTTTCTACAGAAATTTAGGTTCAGTTTGTTTTTTCTCTCCTCAGGGAATTTGGAACAGAAATATTCCCTAACATTTTTTGAAACAATGTCAATGAGTATAACTTGCTTAATCACCCTCCCCTTTCTTATTCATACATTTTCCAAAGCATAGTTTACTTTTTGATAAAAGAGGTTGTGTTAGGGACACAAAAGCTTTCCCATAACAATGACTATTATGGTAGTTTGGCAGTGTTTCAAAGGCATCCAGGAGGACTGGATAGGTCTGTAGAGAAGGAGGTAGTTTTATAAAGCCAGGGGCAAGAAAAAGGATGCTGTAAATAATGTTACAAATGCTTTTCTTAGAAGTCTAAATGCAATTCCTATAATATAATGTTAGTATTATGGCAAACATTTCTTAAAGCAAGTGTATTTTCTATTGTAGTTGCCAAAGGACCTATAATTCGTGGTGGTTTTGAATAAGAGGCTATGGCTATGAATCAACCAAGAGCTAAACACAAAAGGAATGAAATCACACAGCCCTCCTTTGCTGAGAGAATAGTAAAGGGACATTCTCTAGGAAAAACATATAATATTCTAAGTCTGAGCTTTCTGTATAGGTAGGTCAAACTAATCAACATAGAACAAGCATTTAAATGGGACAACTGTTCCATAAATAAGTTTGAGGTTTTAAAAAAATAAAAATGCATACACATTTGAATCAAATAATTATATCCTAAAGCTATCTTATTAATCATAGTCAAATTCTAGTCCATGAATTATTGGTTTTAAAGAATTTAAAATCATAATAGGAATGGATGAGGCTTCTGGTCAAGATGGTAGAGTAGGAAAGCACTGTATGCACTAACTCCCATGAACACTTCAAAATTACAACTACAATACAGACGAATCAATGGGAAAAACTGCCTGAAAACTAACTGAATAATCTATATATATAAAAGCCTAATATGCAAAGTGTCCCCTCAGGAGTTCAACCGACTGGGAGTTCAATTGCTCACTATGACATGCGCTGTCCACCAGGGGGTGGCATGAAACAAAGGAAGACAGTGACCAGAAGCCGGCAACCAGGGAAGGGAGGCCCCGGCCAGCAGCCAGAAACCACTAGGGACTCTATCCATGCATGAATTTCATGCACTGGGCCTCTAGTACTCCTATAGCTAAGGATATAAAGAAGCCACCTCAGACTGATAGGAGGGGCAGAGACATGAAACAGTCTAGTCCAGTACCCATGTGTGGTGGTTAAGAATTGAAAGGGATATCTCAATTGAAGAAGTCCCTCCAGAGGAGGCCTCAGGTCACAGTGAGGCCTCTCCCACATGCCACTGGCCCTACCACAGGCAGCTGCCAACCACAGATCACTTTGTAGCTCCTATCAGGTGGACCCTGGCCAGGCATAGGCAGCAGCTGACCTTGGCCTGCACCAGAGCCCCTCCCAAGAGGCCTCAGAACGAACATATCCAGTGGTCCTTCTCAGACAACAACAGAAAACCACTCTGTTTGCTTCATAAATAGCACACCTAAAGGGTGGTCTCAGCAGGAACCAGAGCCCCACTGTAGTTGTAGCAAGTCCTCACAGCAATTCAACCTGACAGTCAACCCCACCAACTGACAAAGAAACAGTAATCAAGGCTCCACTACAACAGGAGGGCACACACAATCCATGCAGGGACACTCCTAGAGCACCCCACTCAGGTGACCAGGGAGACAGAGCCACTGGACCCCACAGGACACCTACTATATAAGGCCACCTTGCCAATACTGGAAGATATAGAAGATCTACCTAATTCATAGAATTAAACTACAGAGAGGCAGCCAAAATGAGGAGACAAAGAAACATGCCTCAAATAAAAGAATAGGAAAAAACTCCAGAAAAAGAAAATAGACACAAAAGAGGCAAGCCATCTATCAAATACAGTTCAAAACACTGGTGATCAGGATGCTCAATGGACTTAGGGGAAGAATAGAGCAGCTAAATGAGAACTTCAACAAAGAGACAGTAAAATAAAAAGTACATAGAAACCATTAAAAAAACAACAACAGTAAGTAATGAAGAATAATAATTGAAATAAATAATACACTATAATAAATCAACAGCAGATTACTTGAAGCAGATAATCAAATCAACAAAATGGAAGACAAGGTAGCAGAAAACACCCATCAGAACAGAAAAATGAAAAAAATAAAAAGTATTCAAGAAATAGTTAGTTTAATGGAACTCTGGGACAACTGCAAGCATACCAACATTTTCATCATAGGCATACCAGGAGAAGAGAGCAAGCAATGGATTAAAAAACTGTTTGATAAAAATAGTGACTGAAAACTTCCCTAACCTGATGAAGGAAACAGACACACAAGTCCAGGAAGCACATAGAGCCCCAAACCAGATAAACTCAACAAAGCCCACACCAAGACACAAAGCCCACATTTTAATCATAATTAAAATGCCAAAGGTTAAAAACAAAGAGATAATCTTAAAAGCAGCAAGAGAGAAGCAGCTAGTTATCTACAAGATAGCTTTCATAAGACTATCAGCTGATTTGTAAAGGAAAACTTTTCAGGCCATAGGGATTGGCACAAAATATTCAAAGTGATATAAAGCAAGAACCTACAACCAAGATTATTCTACTCAACAAGGCTATTATTTATAATCAAAGGAAAGATAAAGAGCTGTTCAGAAAAGAAAAAATGAAAGGAACTCATCACCATCCTGGCTTGTGTGGCTCAGTTGATTGACTGTCATCCATGGTTTGATTCATCATCAGGGCACATACCCAGGTTGTGGGTTCAAACCCTGGTTGGGGTACATATAGGAGGCAACCTATTGATGTTTCTCTCTCTTTCAATACTTCTCTAAAATCAATAAAAACATATTTTAAAAAAGAGGAATTCATCATCACTAACAGGATTTAAAAGAAATGTTAAAAAGGCTTTTTTAAAAAAGGAAATAAAATAACCATAAGCATAAATAATAAAACAACAACTAAAGCTATCAATAATCACTTTAAATATTAATGAATTAAATGCTCCAATCAAGAGACATAGTGTGGCTGAATGAATAAGAAAACAAGACCCATACATATACTGTCTACAAGAGAACTACTTCAGATTGAAAAACACTAAAACTGAAATGAATGGGATGAAAAAAGATATTTCATGCAAATGAAGACATAAAAAAGCGAGGTTAGCAATACTAGACAAAATAGACTTAAAAATAAGAGCTATAACAATAGACAAAGAAGGACACTACCTAATTATAAAGGGATCAATCCAACAAGAAGATATAACTCTTCATTTATCACTACTTGGTTCATTTTTATTTCTGAGTAGTATTCCATGATAAGAACATAGCAGTTCATTTAATCATATCCCTGTTGAAGGAACTATGGCTGTTGGTAGTTTGGGCTATAATAGATAAAACAGCTATTACATTCAAGTACAGGTTTTTGTGTGCACATAAGTTTTCATAGCTGAGCCATATCACTGTTGCATGTGTATTTTTAAAAGAAACTGCCAAACTGTTTTCCAGCATGACTGTATCGTTTGAAACTCCCACAATATAATGAGCAATGTATGCATGATCTGGTTTCTCTGATCCTGGCCAGCATTCAGTGTCGTCACTATTTTTTATTTTAGTTATTCTTATAGGTGTGTAGTGATATCTTATCATGGTTCTAATCTTCATTCCCCTGATGGCTAATGATGTCGAACATGTTTTCCCATGGTTATTTGCCACCTGTATCTTCAGTGAAATGTCTTCCCACCTCCCGCCCGCCCCAGTCCTGCCATTTTCTAACTAATTTTTTTTTTTTAACTATTGAGTGCTTTTTTTAGATTTTCTATTAATGTTTACTCTCAATATTATTTCATATTAGCAGAGTGAGTAGACAATCATGTACTTTATAAAGTGATCCACTCGATATTTTAAGTATCCTCCTGGCACGGTATATAGTTATGACAATATTATTGACTATACTCCATGTGCTTTATTTTACATCCCCATGATTATTTTGTGACTACCAATTTGTATTTCTTAATTCCTCCAACTTTTTCACCTTTCCCAACTCCCGGCACCCTCCCTTCTGGCAACCATCAGTCTAGATCCCAAAGAACTCTTCTATGTTTCTATTTTTTTACCTAGGAGTTTTATAGTCTTATATTTTATAATTAAGTCCATGATTAATTTTGTGTTAATAATTGTGTAAGATGTTAGGCTTTGGATGAGGGTTTTTAAATACATTTTTATACATTGCTGAATTCTATTTGATAATCTTTTTTTAAGTATGTTTACACTTATGTTCATGAGAGATATCTGTTTGTGGTCTGTAGCATAAATTTTGAGATCTTTTGCTATATTTCTACAGGCCCCTGAGATGCTATCTTTTTTTTTCTCCCAGTTTACTTTCTCTTTTTCACAATGAATAATTTCTCTTGTTCTATCTTTAAGATTTCTCTCCTCTATTCTATCCTCTATTCCCTCCATTCTGCTCTTGAGACCATCACTGGGTTTTCTAAATTTTTGTTACTGTATCTTTCTAAATTTTTCCATTGGCTCTTCTTCATATCTTGTTTCTTTACTAAGAATTTATGTTCATTTCCTAAGAGGTTTTTTTTTTCATGTGTTTAAACATGCTTGTAATTGTTGAAGCATGTTTATTATGGCTGCTTTAAAGTCTTTGTCAGGCCATACTAACATTTCTGTCATCTTATTGTTGGTATTAATTGATTGTCCTTTACCAATCACATGGTATCTTCATTCTATGTATGATGAATAAGTAGCTAGTGGCAATTGTTACTATATTTACAACTTATAAATATAGCAACAGAAATGGCTCTTAAAAATATATTGCTAACTGGTAAAATATAGGAAATAAATCCAGATAGTGTGCTAATACTATTTGCATGAACTAAGAACATATGGAGACTAAAATACTCATGCTGTAAGAACTTATACAAATACAAAGATAAACATTAAACCCTTTAGAATAGATGTGTGGTAAGGGTGGACAATGAGAATTTAAAGAATTTGATATATGAAAATAAAAACAAATATTAAAAATTGAAATATAACTTGGAAGAATGGTTAAGAGGGGCAGTGCAAGAATCTAAAATATTTTCATGCATTGCAATTAGATTTATCTATTTATATGATAGATTAATCAAGCCTGATATAAATATAATAAATATAATACATATATACTAAAACAAGAACAAGTTTTTAAAAAGTAAAATGAGGTAAGCGCTGGAGAAGCCTAAGATTCATTACTGTTGTGTTTCATTACATGCATTACATGGCTTTTGCTTTTTTTTTTTAAGTATTTGAATCTTTTAATTTTTAGATTTTATTTCAGAAAATTTGATTTAATTTAGTAAATTAAATCTTCCTTTTATAACCATATAATTATTACCTGGAGAGCGTTCCAGGACTAGTAAAGGGCAGGACATTACTGAAAACAAACACAGAATATTAATTTTGTAGGAGGAATTAATTAACTTAGCAGCTTCAAGGTGCTTTGTTGAATTTTAATAAATCATTTAATCAAGATTTATTAGGGACCTACTATGTGCCATGCCCATTTTAGGTGCTGGGGTCACAGCAATGTATAAAAGGGAGGTGATTCTTGCCCTTCTATCAAAACAATAGCCACGGCTTGATGTGCAGATTATCAAAATAATTCATTTTATTTTCCTAGTGTTGACCTTCTTTCTGTGTTCTACGAAAGATAACATATCTTACTTAAGAATCCCTATTTATTTTGAATGGCTACAATGAATTATCCAGTAGAAACTAGTCATGTGGAACATTTCATTCGGAAAAAAAACTGTCAGTTCTTACACACTAAATGGCATTTCATGTTTCACAATCAGTCCAATGATTCTCTGTTTTTCTTCGGTGTTTTATTAGCCAGATGTCATCTCTTAAAGTGTCAGCAAAAACAAAACATAAGGACATAATAAAATATACTGCAGACTTTTGAAACAAGTGCATGCCATTGAGTATGTTAACATTAGGAATTGATTTCAGCTCCCAGATGTTTTTGTGAATGTTTATCTTAAACAATATTTCCTCTTTCATATATATTATCCCCACTGATGTTTTAATAAGGTAAATTTACTAAAGATAAGTCCTCTTGTGTAAAACCTACAATTAGGCCTACTGGCATGGCTCAGTGGTTGACCTATGAACCAGGAGGTCACAGTTTTATATCCCGTCAGGCCATATGCCCTGGTTGTGGGCTCGATCCCCAGTGTGGGGCATGCAGGATGCAGCTGATCAATGATTCTCTCTCATCATTGGTGTTTCTATCTCTCTCGCCCTCTCTCTTCCTCTCTAAAATCAATAATATATTTTTTAAAAAACCTACAATTAATTTTTCTTTAAAACTTGTTTTCCATGGTGCTATACAATGACTAATCAAAGGGTAGATAATGTAAACTTGAAATAATCCAGTCACAGAAAGACAAGTATAACATAATCTCACTTATATGTGGAATCTAATAGATCTGGGAAACAAAAGAGATCCAGAGACATGGAAGCATGGAACTGACTGACAAATCACAGAGGGAGAGAGTGGGTGGGAAAAGATTAACCAAAGAATGTATATGGATATATGTATAACCCATGGACACAGACAGCAAGTCGGTGAAGGCCTTGGGGGGGGGGGGCGGGGAGAAGGGAGCAGGAGAGGGATCAATGGGGAGAAAAAGGTGGCTATCTATAATACTTTCAACAATAAAGATAAATTTTTTTAAAAAAGAAAACCTCTGCCAAAACCGGTTTGGCTCAGTGGATAGAGCGTCAGCCTGCGGACTGAAAGGTCCCAGGTTTGATTCCGGTCAAGGGCATGTACTTGGGTTGCGGGCACATCCCCAGTAGAAGATGTGCAGGAGGCAGCTGATCGATGTTTCTCTCTCATCGATGTTTCTAACTCTCTATCTCTCTCCCTTCTCTCTGTAAAAAATCAATAAAATATATTTTTTTTAAAAAAACCTTAAAAAAATAAAGAAAACCTCTTCCTTCAGACAATGCTTAAAATGCCCCCCAATTTTCCCTGTGTTATTCCTATTAGGATATTTAAACAACTAGATATTATGTAATATATGTAACATTTATTTCAGAAATATGCACGTTATTCTATGGGAATATCAACTTAATCCTGTACTAGTTCCCACCCACAAATCTAGGGAAATATTCCCAAAGGCACTGCAAGCAACCAATCTGATGACAACTTTTTAGAATTAGTGAAAAAAGTTTAGAAATAATTTTTTTTTTTTTTTACAAACAAAGCATGTTTGGTGAACTGGTTACTATACTTATATTATTGCTTGAAACAAAAATAATGAATAAAGTATGTCTGAAGCACTTAATTATATATCAGCTAGCAAGAATCACGGGGAAACTGAGAACTAGTAAGAGAGGCCCTCAGAGGAATGCTTAGCTGAGCACTGAAGCTGAGATATTGCTGAAACAAAGAATAATTTTTCCTTTCCAGTGTCTCTTGCAGTAAGGAGGGCTGGAGGCGTGGCCTAGAGTTCTCCCTTCGTAGGAAGTCTAACAAATTAATTGGAGCCCCACCTGGACCCTAAACCAGGGGCCCAAGAGAGCTAACACATTAATGTAATGACCAACTAGTAATAGAATAGGAAATAACTTCCTTATCTTGAAAAGGAATATCTATAAGCAAATAGTAGACCTAATGATAAAACATTAGAAGAACCTCATGTAAACTAAAAAACAAACATACAAAAAAAAAACCCCATAAAACAAAAACAACCATAAAAATAATAACATCACCCAGCCTGCATGTCTTTGTGGGCTAGATCCCCAGCCTGGGCGGGGGGGTGGGGGGGTGGGGGGGTGCAAGAGGTAGCCAATCAATGATTCTTATCATTGATGTTTCTTTCTCTCTCTTCCTCTCCCTTCCTCTCTGAAAGCAATAAAAATATATTTTAAAAAAGAATAACTAACATAAAAAATATCTTAGAGGTCCTAACCAGTGTAACTATGTACATAAAAGAAATAAGATAAATAAAGATTGGAAAAAATTGTGTAAAAACTGCCAGTATTTGAACGTTTTACCTCATAAAACATTCAAGATCATACATAGAAAACATTTTAGAAATAATAAGAGTTTAGGAAAATTTGGTATAAAAGATTCACATGCAAAAACTTCTACACTACAGCAACAACTAATTAGAAAATTAGTTGCAACCATTCACACCAGCAACAAAAATGATAAAAGCTCTAGAAATAAGTCTGATATAATATATATGAAATGTATAGAGAAAATTATGAAGCATTATTAAAACACAAAAGAAAATAAAACCTGAAAAATGAGAATTTAGCATATTTTTGGATTGGAAGATTCTGTATTACAATAGATATTGATTTTCTTTAAATTAATATGTAATTCAATTTATTCAAATTACCAACAGCATTTTTTAAATAAATGCAACAAACCAACCCTAAAATTGCATGATATAATTAAGATTCAATAACAGTGAAGAAAATCATGAAAAAAAGAGAAATAAAAAGAAAAAATTTTCTTACTAAAAGTAAAATCATAGTAATTGAAGATTCCATGGTATTGTGAGAGAGAGCGAGAGAGAAAGAAAGAGAGAGAGAAAGACCAAAGGAATAAAATAGCCAAAAAACAGATAAAGTATATATGAGACTTTTGATATCTGATTGGTAAACCTTAAAATTAGAGGACATAGGACACTCTATTTGATAAATGATGTTGGAAATCTTCCTTTTAATAAGAAAATAAAGTAAAATAATATCTTTATCCCTCTCCTTTTCTCCTCTTCTCTCTCTTTCCACTCTTAATTGTAGAAACCAAACCTTATATAGCATTAAAATGTTTAGAGTCAAATATAGCAAACTCTCTTTCTTCAGGGTTGAGAGGGATTTCTAAAACATATATAAATGGTAAAATGATGAGAGGCAAACATATTAGTATTCAAGTTCATTTATTATTTTAGTAAAAAGAAGGCTTAATATTCCATTCTTACAGAGCACGGCTGCCATGAATATATATCTCAAATTTCAAATGGCAGAAAGTGTGAATGACCAACAACCCCAGATGTTGTACTCTGAAATTCATCACCCAACTCATGACACGGCTGCACTTTCCACTGGCTTCTCCTGCCAAAGACTGAGCGAGGCCAATACATTCTTAGAGACAGTGAGTGCATTCTTCAAGATAGTGGACTTCAATGCGAACTCCTTTGGCTAGAGGGCTCCCCACCATTTTTGCCAAAGTTGCTCCACCGTCTAATCCTTTTCCTATTTGACCTTTCTTATTTCCCTCTTACCTCCTCTGGCTTAGACTTGGATCCTGGTTTGACAGGTCTTTACTGGCTCTGCCCAGCTTTTTCTCACACTTCTCCTCCTGCACAGCTAATCTCCCCATTAGGCCCTATTCTCAAAAAACGTGAATTAACACACAGTGGTAAACACGAAGAAATAAAATCAGAAGTACAGAGAATGAAAATAATAATAATTTAACATCAGCATTTGTCTATAAGAATAGGAAATAAATATCTACAAATGGATCATAAAAGCATAAGATGACTTAAATATTTGTGGGTGAAAACCAACTATCACAGATATCATCACATGCATCAACGGTTGGCTAACTTTTTTAAAAAAAGGACTAGATAGCAACAGGCAGTGATACCCAGCATCCCATATAAACCTGGGTGAGCCTAAGGCTATCAATGTTCTAATTTATTACTTTTGAAAATAAATTGACTTGTTGGAACACTCACATATACACATGTATAATTCATCTCTTCTATACAAATAATCTAATCTCTAGTACTTACTAAGCATTATAAATATGCCATATTATATTTGAGTACCCATTGTGTAAGTACATTTTTTATGCACTCTTAGAAAACATGCTTTTGCTGTTTTACTTAAGTGAATTCAAGTTATCTAATAAAAGGGCAACTTATAAACACATTCCTAGCAGAAAACAGCTATTTTTGCCTTTGTGTGTTTTAAAAGGCATGCCTGAATGGTTCACTGAGATATAAAAGTACATAAAAGCTTTATTAGTGTTTTATTAAGGGACTATATGCATAAAAAATAAGTGACTTCCCTGGTGCTACTCTATAAATAAAAGTGATCTCCCTGGTAATAAACCATCTCTCCACTTCTTTTGTGGTCTCGCTTCCCGGTCTTTGATTACAACAGAATACATGGCATTGCGTTACAATCAGCACAACACAGTTGTGGGTCCAGGGTCCAATATCTGTTTCCAAAAGACCTTGCCTGTTTCATGGAGAACTTGCATAGGAGACTTTGTAGTTGTTTTGTTCCCTTTAAATTTCAGTCCTGGCCCTGGTTGAACCTGTGCCTCTGAAAATTGTGTATTTTGGAATGCTTCCTTGGAGCAGGCAGTACCTGGGCAAAGGTTATTTGGAATGGGACTTCTACTCCAGAGACCTGATACATCAATCTGCATGTGACACATTAAGTAATGCTGTTCAGAATGTACACACACACGCACAGTCAACTAGAAATTAATGAATGAAAAATAGAAAATAGGTTCGATAGAAACAGTCCATTATCTAACAAATGATGTACATTCAAAGCACATTAAGACCCTACATCTCTTAACAGGACTACTTTATTAGAGAGCAGTTGCTCTGCTTCTAGAATCACTGTTTCAGAGGCAAAGGGTGTCTCATTTCACTTGCGATTTGATAATGAGATTCAAACCAACATTAAAGAGCGGCATATTTGTGTACTGAAGGATATTCCCCAGGCATGCCCAAAGCCAGGCTGGCTTCCTGTCGGTGCCATTGTTTGTACATTTTGTAAATATCACTTGAGTTTTTTTCTGTATCCTCTCATAAACTCCCGAATTCCAAATGACCTCCCAAATCTACCACACTGTTCATGCTGCTTTAATATCTTCAAAGGCACAATTTTTAGGTTTTAAAAAAAATTCTCTTCAACAAAGATCACCTAAACACCATCGTCACAAAGAGGCGACACTGCTGTCTGTTCTGTCTCCATTTTGATGTGGGCTGCCTGCTGCCTACTCTGCATTCTGTCCCCTAAAAGGCTTATTAATGGGGTCTAGGGGGAGGCTGTCAGAAATGGCAGGCTGAATCCAGGGATTCTCCTTCAACATGCAAATGACACTGCAGCTAAAGGACTAAACAGATGACTGACCAGTGCCCTTTATCTGAAGAGGAAGGTGGGATTGCCGACTAGCACACCAATGACGGCATTTGGGTGGGTGAAACCATCCTGCTATTGTGCTGCCAGTTCATAATCACGACAGCCTTCTTGATCTCAAGTGCCTCAGCTAAAGCCTTCTCAGTTCTTGGAGTCATGTTTGTAGAAACCCTCAGCTGAGCTTTTGCTGTAAACATTTATCCACTGAGAAGCAGCGTTCTGACACTAACTGGGAAGAAGCCTTGGCTTCTAGGTATTTAATTAAAACATTAAGGGAAAAAGCTTTTGTGTCAACATTCACAAGCGCTTTCCTGGAGCTGAGGGCTGCTGTAATTGAGTTTCCCTGCAAATGTGTGCCCCCTCCCCTCCCCAAGCCTTCTCTGAGAGCAGCAATAGCTTGAGGTTCACTTTGCTTCATGCTGTTAGTTGTGGCTTTGAGACTTTGCCCCATGCTGTCACTTTCCTGATTCTCTCAATCTGGTTGTTAGCTTTAATTTCTAAAATCAAGACTGGATGGCAACAAGGGGCTTTAATGAAGAGTGAAAAAGTCATTTGTTAAACAGCATTAAGAATTCTTATTTGCACTGCTGTATAATGTGGTCAAGCCGAATGCTTTCTGCTTTTATGAATCATCCAATTTTCCTTGGCACATAATTAGTGTTAATAAGGAGAAGGCATTGTATGGGAACTAAATTCATCATAATAGATGCTGGCTCTAGGTGTGCCACCGGTTTCATTTTGAGGTGCTGTGGGGACCATGTATTATAAGGAAGGACATGGAGAACAAATCACATATGGTCATTTAATTGCCAACAATGTTCATATAATAGAAGTACTTACTTTTTCTGAAAAGTTGCTTTTTTTCATTGAAAGATAATAAAAAGATATCTAGCAATGCCATATTAGTGCACCTTTCTGAAGAGCATAAAAAGAACGTTTTTAAGCTACTCTGTGCCTTGGACCGTTGAATGTAATAAAGGGAGATTGCCCAGGCAATTCTCTTCAATGCATCAAGTCAATTGAGAGGAGATTTGTTCTCCTTTCAAAAAATGTAAAGGTATAGATTTCACAAAACATCTTGAACCAATCAAGATGGTAGCAGCCAAGTATGGCAGGAAAGATGAAAAGGTAGTTATAGCATCTCTTTTAAACTCATGTTCTATATTCAAAATTAAAAACATTTTGGGGGTTTGACATATTTCAATGAGTTAATTTCCTTTAAAGATAACATGACTGCATCTTTATTTCAACCTTGTAATTTAGACTAATTAAATGTACCTACTTGATAAGAATAAGTTAACATATTAATTCAACAAGTGCTTATTGAGGACTTCTTATATTGGTCACAATGTACTATGAAGAAATACATAGAAATATAAATAGACACAAAAATACCATGTAATGCCCAATTTGTGGAAATTATTTTTTCATGGAGATGAAAAAACGTTTTTGAAAATTTAAATTAAAATGCAGGCTATATGAATGAGCTAAATTAAGCAATGCAGTCAATAGAGTGACATAGCATCATAGTCAGGGACATGCAGATACAATGGCATGAAAGTCTCTGTTTCTTTTAGCTTCTGCAATCCTAGCTCTTGCAATAACAGGAATCTTAGGACAGTTCAAAGTTTAAACAATTAAGAATCAAGTCCACCTTGACTATAGTCACACTCTGACTGGTTCCATGGTGTTTCCTGTGGTATTTTAGCCATATCTTGATGAACTCCTATTTACTTAAGTTCTGATATTGCTTTCCTACCACGCTCTCATTGGTCTTGCCCTTAATGCTGTTCTTAAGGCGGTCACCTTTCTCTCTCATGTACAACCATGTTAAAGACAAACACCTGCCTCTGCTTCAGCATTCTTCTCACTTGTTAGGATTCCTATCTGCTTTCTTGCCATATTTCCCTATGCCCTCCTATCCACTCAGGGGTTTGTTTATCGATTACTCATGCCTTTCTCCTGGTTGAGTTTCAAACCTACTTGACTTACAACCAATAAATGTATCTAAAGATTATGACACATTCTCCACAGTACGTTTGTTTTATTCCATCACACTACCAACTTAATCTGAAAAGGCAAGCTGTAGAATATTCCCTCTAATAGGTTATACCTCAGTGCTTTCCCCCTAAGATAGGACATGAAGAAAAACCACTTGGGATAAAGAGTTTCAATGAGAGCGTCTCACTCGACATTATTATACAGTATCTCTTCTCCTGGAAAGGAGATTTCCCTGTGGCTCACCCACTTCAATGCCAGTCTCTGTCTATTAACCACCATTCCCGGCATCTATGCCATTATCTAGACTTTCATCTACACTTACTTAATTTTTTGGCTATTAAACTAGCCCTCCGGAATGTCAGTAAAATTCAACAAATACCGATTGAACACATACCATTTTGCAGGCATCATCCTAAGTGCTGGAAATACAAAGATGAAAGCATTGTCCCCGATTATGCAAAAGTGGTTACCTACTGCCACTGCCTCAAATCTGGAATTAACTAATCTCCTCTGTCAATCTCCTCGATCCCTTTGCTATCCCTAACAGTAGTAAATTGACACCTTCTCTGGGAAATAACTAATATGTGATCCCACGTCCAGGAAGCCAAGTCCAGACTCTTGTCTTGAGTATTTCCAGGACCAATTCTCTTTGCTGCTGCTTTAAATATTAAGATCATTTTAACCAAATGGGCATGATATTTAGAGATTATGAAACTGGTACAATAGCTAAGTACAGAATAATAGTCAGCCACCTTAAACAAATTCTTATTCTGCTTTATAATGCAGGATTGTACTATTCAAAGGTACCACCTGACTGGAAAAGACACAGGATCTGAGATTTAGTCTGTATTCTACTCTCCAATATATGTACCCTGGCTTGTAACTGTATCTGGCCAGACAGCACATTTTTCTAAATTATTTACAAAGAATTTGTTTCCTAATTTATCCAAGGGGTCATAAAAGTAAGCAGCATGCTAATGACTAGTACTTAATTCTTCAGTATTCTAAACAGTCAAAATTCTCAAAAAGATGCATTACACTTGATATCTCCATTTCCACACTTCCTATTTACTCATAACCCACTCCACTCTGGGTTTTATGCCCCTCACATGCCCCAAATTACAAGGCCTATCATTGATCTTTATGTTGCTTGATTTAATGGACACTCTTCTATGTGACTCTGACTTAAAATCATTAGCATTGAGCACAGCAATTTTCTCTTTAAAAGAAAAAGTCCTCTCTCTAATCATCTGGGAGGCCACATTTTCCTTCCACCTCCTGAACTAACCCTTTATCAGTCTTCTTGTTAGCTAATTTCCCTCCACTTATTCTCAAAATGTTTTATATGCTTAGTGATCCACCTCATTTGCTCTTCTTTTCTCCACTTCCACATTCTCCACATGTAACATCAGTTCTGTGGTTCTGAGTTTATATTACAAATTTATATCTCTAGGCAAGTCCTCTCCTCTGAGCTCCCAAATCCCAACTCCAAGTAATTAGGGACACGGCAAATGAAGACTGTTCCTACTTTCCATGGTTGTCAGAGCCATATCCCAGGTGAAGAGAGGCTCCACTCCCTCTGTGCTGACACAATATGAGGTTTCAAAGAGATCATCAGCAAGACACTCCTATGGAAACTAGTGGGGACTGGGCTAAATTGCAATATCTCATCCAAATCTGCAGTTTATCTTCATTGTTCATGTGATCTTTACAGGTGATATCAGTGTAGTTAAGTTTCTGCACTCAGCTACATTTCTTGAAGATCCACAATAGCAGGGAATATTTGTCATCCACATTTGTGTTTTTTACATGCTCTACGATACCTAGAAAAGTGGTTCTCAACTCTTTTTGACTATCAGAAATCCTGTGAAGCTTTAAAATTTAGCACTGACTTTGCCCTCCAAGACCCTGATGTAATAGGTCTGAAGAGGTACCAAAGCATGTCTATTTTTAAACTTCCCTCCTAAATGTCCATTAAAAAATAAATGGATTCAGAAAGGAAGAGAGTATTATTCAGCCTTAATCTTGCCATTTGTGACAACGTGGATGAAACTGGAGGACACTATGCTAAGTGAAATAAGCCAGAAACAGAAAAACAAATACTGCATGGTTCCACTTATATGAGGTATCTACTTTCGTCAAATTTACAGAAGCAAAGAGTGGAATGCTGGTTTCCATGTGCTAGGGGTGGGGGGAATAAGAAGATATTGGCAAATGGATAAAATGTTATCAGTTTGCTAAAATCTTAAATTATGCTAGATGAATCAATTCTGAGGATCTAATAATGTACTAGTACACCAATATGACTGTAGTTAACAATACTGTTATTGTCTGCTTGAAATTTACTAAGAGAGTAGACATTAAATGTTCTCCCCACACACACAAATATAAAAAAAAAAAGGTAACTATGTGTGGTGATGGACAAGTTAATTTGCTTGATTGTGATGAGGATTAGGGTTAGGGTTAGGGTTAGAATATCACCTCATCAACTCAATAATCATCACCTCTAGTTTCCTAGATGATTCAGGGAATAGCCAGGGTTGCCAAGCACCAAAACAGGAAATACTAAAAAACTGTTGTTAAATAAACTGACTGGTATTTTTCAGTAGTCACAGTAAAAAAAAAAAAATTAATCATATTATTATTTAAAGATCATATTATTATTTAAAGAGTTGCTTTGTTTGCAAAGTAAAAAATAACTGTTGACAGACACTTGCTCTCAGATCTATTTTGACAAAAAAAAGGAATAAATCCAGTAAAGCCTTTATGATTACTTTCCCTTTCCCTCCCCCCCCCCCAAAAAAAAATCTAAACATGTAATGATTTCAGTATCTAAAATTAATAGCAAGAACATAACCATTTAATAAGAGACCAATTGATTTTGGGTACAGACATAAATTAAGTTAAATGATGTTGTGTACACAAATAGGTTGTAATTTTGATCTAAAAGGTGATCAAATAAAATAAACAGATCAACATTATTTCCATGGAAGGAAAGGTATATTTATATTCATTTACCCAGTGTATGCATTCTTATAAAATATATAATAGAATTTAATAAACTTCCTAATCAGGTAGAGAACATTTCATAACACATGGGAATAATTTGATTTTTGTAAAAAAATGACTTTTCTCAGCTACCTCTGAACTGTCATTGTTAACTCTATTGCTTTCAACTCTAATAGAAGAAATCTATGTGAATTGACTGTACAAAGTGATTTTTTTTCATTCAACACTGACATACATCACCTCTCTTGAAGAATTAATTAACCCAAAAAGATACAGATTGAAAAGAAATCACCACAATTTACATGTGTAATGTAATTTCCTAGGATGTAATTTTGTACCAGAAAGTAGGTAATTTTCCTATTATTGTGAAAAACTATAAATGTTAATAGCTAAAAAGAAATCATGAGTTGTTTTGAATCTTACTTGGAAAACAGCTCCCTAGAAATTACTACAGCTCTGCCATGTGCCAAATGTCACCCCATTTTCCTATGTACATGAGTACTTTACTATGTTTTTTTCCCTTCTTTTTGCTTATAAACACATTCTTTTATTTTTATTGAATTTATTAGGGTGATATTAGTTAATAAAACTATATAGGATTCATGTGTACAATTCTATAATACTATCATTTGTATATTGTGTTGTGTGTTCACCATCACAAGTCAAATCTCGTTCCATCACCATTTATTCTCCCTTTACCCTCTTTTATCTGCCCCATACCCCTTTATCTTTGGTAATGACCACACTGTTTTCAATGTCTATGAATTGCTTTTTTTTGGTTTAACCCCTTCAACTGTTTCACCCAGCCCCCAGGTCTCCCTCCCCTTTGATAGCTGTCAGTCTGTTCTCTGTATCTATGAGTCTGTTTATATTTTGGTAGTTTTTGTTCTTTAGATTCCACATATAAGTGAAATCACATAGTACTTGTCTTTCTCTGACTGGCTTATTTCACTTAGCATAATTCTCTCCAGGTCCATCCATACTGTTGCAAAAGGTAAGATTTCCTTCTTTTTTTATGGCCAAGTAGTATTTCATTGTGTAAATGTACCACAGCTTTTTTATTCACTCATCTACTGATGAGCACTTGGGCTGCTTCCAAATATTGACTATTGTAAATAACACTGCTATGAACATAGGGGTGCATATATTTTTTTTTCTGATTGGTGTTTCTGGATTCTTGAGATATATTCCTAGAAGTGGAACTGCTGGGTCATAAAGCAGTTCCATTTTTAATTTTTTGAGGGAAATCAATACTGCTTTCCACAGTGGCTGCTCCATTCTGCATTCTCACCAACAGTACACGAGGGTTCCCTTTTCTCCACAGCCTCACCAACATTGCTTGTTGATTTATTGATGATAGCCATTCTGGCAGGTATGAAGTGATATCTAATTGCAGTTTAATTTGTAATTCTCTCATGATAATGACCTTGAACATCTTTTAATATGTCTATTGGACATCTCTATGTCCTCTTTGAAAAAGTGTCTATTTAGGTCCTTTGCCCATTTTTTATTGAATTATTTGTTTGTTTGTTTTGTTTGGTTTTGAGTTTTATAAGTTCTTAAATGGATAAATTTTTAGAAACATACAATATTCCAAAACTGAATCAGAAAATCTAAATAGACCCATTTCAACAAATTAAATTGAAATAGTAATCAATAAACTCCCAACAAACAAAACTCCTGGACCAAGTGAATTTTACCAAACATATAAAGAACACCTTTCCTACTCAAACTATTTCCAAATATACAAGAAGAGGAAATACTCCCAAGCTCATTTTATGAGGCCAGCATTGTCATAAAATTCTAAAACCAGAGAGAGACACTACAAAGAAAAAAAATTATAGGCTAATATCCCTGATGAACACAGATGTTAAAATCCTCAAACATATTTGCAAACCAGATCCAACAATACATTAAAAAGATCATACACCATGAAGTAGTAGGATTGATTCCAGGGATACAAGGTTGGTACAATATCCACAAATCAATAAACATGATATACTGCCGTAGACCAATTCTAGCATGCCATAATTTCAAGAGTTTCATCAAAAGGTTAATGAGACTTGGGGACTCAACAGGGTTGAGTCACACATGTAGTCACCTGTTGGAAATGGCTAAAGGCATTTCCCCAAACCTGAATAGGAAACTGATTGTGGCTGCCAGACAGTTAAAGGGCATCTTAATCTGCACGTTATTGCCTCCTACTGGCCAAACACCTGAACAGCCGTAGGCTATTCCCCAAACTGACAATGCTTCTGTACCCTTTGAAACCTTACCCTTTGAATTGTATTATCTCCACCTTGCCTAAGGACAAATTGTGTGAATAAAAGCAAGGGTCCTAGACAAGGAGGAACTCTTCAGTTCCTTTAGCTGAAGGTCCTCTGACCCCCAATGCCTTTCAAAATTATATCTCGCCTCCGGACTCTTTATTAGTCTCTGGATTCCTATGTCATCTGCGCACAGCCTTTTCCAGATTCCTGAACCCTTCTTGATGCTGGGACATGAACTCCAGCAATATACCACATAAACAAAATGAAGGGTGAAAATGGCATAGTATTTATTATGGTTAATAGTATTGTTCTTAATAGTTGATCATGACCCTAGTGTGGCAAACAGAATTTAGAGAGCCAAGTACTTCTGAGCATTCCTTGAGCATTGAAAGGACAAGAATATGAGGGTATGAGTGCCCATTCTTCACCTGCTCCCTCTGGCAGATTTTCTCTCTAGACTAACAGAACTCTGGGGTTATAAAAAGATCAAGAGCTCAGCCAGTGTGGCTCAGCAGTTGAGCATCGAACTATGACGAGAAGGTCTTGGTTCAAGTCCTGATCAGGGCACAAGCCTGGGTTGCAGGCTTGATCCCCAGTGCAGGCTATGATTCTCTCTCATCATTGATGTTTCTATCACTCTCTCTCTCTTTCTCTCTGAATGCAATACCTTAACCAATAAAGAAATTAAAGATATATATATATTAAAAAAGAAAAGATCAAGAATATCTACTCCAAACAAAAAAGAATATGAAGCTCTTTTTTATTATTCTGCTCTTATGTATAGGAATTAAAAGTCTGAATTTGTTATTTAAGAATTTCACTTTTTTTTCTTTCTTATTTTGTCTATTGTTTGTTTACCATTATTTCTTCACTGGAAATCATTAACGGTTACTAGATTAAATTGGTCAATCAAAATAGAAAACTACCAACATATAACAAAAAGCATTTTAAAATATAGGTCACTGATGACCTATATTTTGCGCACACACACACACACACACACACACACACACACACACAGTGCAAGAGCCCCAACATATTGAAAGTGTATTATCCTTAATTGTGTGTTCTAATAATCTTGGGGTCAGATATTTGAAATTCCAGTCAAATATCAGATTTGTTAAAATAGCTGCTGCTTTCTAATATTTTCCTCTAAAAGAGGCTTTACTTTTTAGGGTTTGGAAATAGATGCCTGTGCCTCAGTAACTATAAAGGGCATGCTGTAATGCATATCCCAGTGGAAACCCCTTTGCTGGGTAGGGACTGCCTAAATGTTTAATGACATTAGCTCCCTGCAAGAGGACATTCACTTCCTGCATATGCAAATTTTCTTAATGCGAACCTCCCATATCAGGTAGAATGTATAAAGTTAATGATGCCAGGTAATTACAATCACTATGGTTACTGCAGTCCCCTGAGAAAAATAATGTGATAATATACATGAGTTTTGACTTTCTTTGGAAACAACAGCTTAAATTTGAAAACAGACAGAAAATATTTTCATTATCTTCCTCTAACTCCTATGGCAGAAACAGGTACAAATAGATTATGCTCTTTATTAACTGATAAACTGATAAGAAAAAGCAAAAATACAATGTTAGTGCTTGTTTATTTTCTACTTTCAATGCCTTTATTTGGAATCATTTTAAATCCCTTTTTCCATTCAATCAGGAAAACACCAAGGCCTTTGAAGCCAAATTTTTTTTCTTAAATCCTGATCTTGTTAATCCCAGGGAGGCTATATAACTACTGTTTACTGCTATTGTGCTGAAATGACATGACCAGTAATTTTAAACTGGGTAATGAAGTTCTCAAATAATTGTCAGTGATTTGAGAAGCCTGGGAGTGGTAGTGAAAGGATGATTCTTAGGAATCCTTGCTGCGTTGATTTTTTTAATAATTATAATTATTTCATGTTTTCTGAAATATCAGGAAGCAGATAAATAATAAAGCCAAAAGTCTACAACTCTGTAGGCACATGCTGAGCATTTGTTAAGTCTATATTCATCTTATATGAACGTGATCATACAATAAAGTATATTTATAGCTAAGGAGGTTTTGGGGGGGGTATTAGATTCACTGATACCTCAGCCCCTCCCACCCCATTATCTCACATCCCTGCTCATTTATTTCCCCAAACACTGATGAAAGTATAACCCTGATCTTTTAAATCACCCAGGAAAATACTTAGATATCCCCTATGAAGATACTGAATCAAACTGTCTATACCTAGAGCATCATGTAATGAGTATGGCCCACAACGTCACCTCCCTTTAACCTACTAGTTGATTACACTAAACTGTAACTTTCACTCATTCTAAATGAAGGGCCTTTCTAACTCAAAAATCAGGCTTTGGCTAAGAGTTGGTGGCACACCGATATATATTGAGAATTTTGTGTTCTGATATATATTGAGAATTTTGTGTTCTTGAAATAGCTGACAAATATAGTCCCCTGCAAAATGGCAACTAATAGGGTAAGATTCAATTAACAATTTTAAACTGTTTTTGAGAACATTGGTTGGTTTTCTTAATCTTTCTAATGAAATTCAATACAGCCTATTAGAGATGAAATGAGTTATGGTCAAGCAATGAAAATTATATATATATACACACACACACACACACACACACACACACATATATATGTGTATATATATACACACACACACACATATATGTATATATATATATTTGTTGTTTCTTATTATTTAATTAATATACTATAGGTCTTAGAGAAGTTTTGGGTTCACAGCATAATTTAACAGAAAGTACAGAGAGTTCTATATACCCCCTGGCCCTACATGCTCACAACCTACATCCCATACCAAACTACCAACATCCCATACCACAGTGGTACATTTGTTACAGTGAACCTACATTGTAGTAAAATTACATTGACACGTAATTTACATTAGGGTTCATTCTTAGTGTTATACATTCTTTCAGTTTTGAAAAATGTGTAATGATATCTATTCACCATTGTATTATCATACAGAATAGTTTTACTGCCCTCAATATCCCCTGTACACCACCTATTCATCCCTCACTCCCATCCCCTGTCAACCTCTGATGTTTTTTATATCTCTGTAGTTTTGTCTTTTCTGGGAAGTTACGTAGTGGGAATCATACAGCATTTTCAAATTGCTTCTTTCACATAGTAATATTTATTATTTAAGTTTAATCTATATCTTTTCATGTCTTGATAAATCATTTCATTTTTAGCATTGACTAATACACAGATTATTCATTTAATCAAGTAGTTTCGATAGCTTCAATTTGGGCAATTATGGGTAAAGCTGCCATAAAAATCTGTGCACAGATTTTTGTATGAACATATGCTTTTAATTCATTGGGGTAAAGACGAAGGAACAAATAATATATATTTTAACTACTACTATTTTAGTGATGCTACCTCAAGTGGACATATGTGTTAACATTTGATTTGTTAAAACTATTGGTTTGTAATAATCACTTAAGCAAAGGTTTATAAGGTTTTAAGTCCATTGAGAATATATGATTAAATTTTTGAATTTTGACATTTAAAAATAATTATTTTATCCATTAAATGTTGATTGATCAGAATTAAATACTTTTATTGAGAGGTCTAAATACCTTTGGAGCCTTGGTAGTGTTCTCAAAAGATTAGAAATCCTATTCATTAGGATTTTATAACCTAATACTTCCATGAGTTAATAATGCTAATGTCTTACTAATAGAATTTTGACAGGGTTGAAGCTTTGCATTTTATTTTAAACTTTCAATGAAAGTTGTAAAATAAGTACTGTATTTTCACTTTAGCAAAACTGGAAATTATCCCAATACTTGTCAAACTACATCTACCTGGATTTCTTTGCACTATTCACTTATGGACAAAATAAATGACCAACAGCTTACATTTTTACTATTCCTGATCCACAACAGCAATATCCAGAAACTATCAATAACATTAAATTATTATGTTATTGATAATAATGCATTGTTTGAATGATAACTACATATCATTTATTATTTCCTGTTCAAAGGATGTCAGAGATTCAAACCCTACTTATTATTTCAGAGATAAACACCATTTTCCACTAAAAGGAATTCCATGAGTATGTGCAGAATTCATTTAAAAATATGTGGTTTTATTGATTTTAAAGAGAGAGGAAGATGAGAAGGATAAAGAGCTAGCAATATCGATCAGCTGCCTCCTACATGCCCCCTACAGGGGATTGAGCCCACAACCTGGGCATGTGCCCTGATTTGGTATTGAACTGGTTACCTCTTGGTTCATGCAAAGGTTGATGTTCAACCACTGAGCCACATTAGACAGACTGTATAATTAATTTTATTAATTAATTAATTAATTTATATTTTTATTTATTTCAGAGAGGAAGGAAGGGGTAGAGAGAGATAGAACATCAATAATAAGATTGATCCGCTGCCTCCTGCACAGCTCCCTACTAGGGATTGAGTTCACAACCCACGCATGCACCCTTGACTGGAATAGAACCTGGGAACCTTCAATCCACAGGCCAATGCTCTATCCATGGAGCCAAACCAGGTAGGGCTAGAACCCATTTTATATTTTGGTCCTTTTCTCTTTATTTCCCGTTTTCTGACTACATTTGCAATTGAAAATAATGACAACCACAACCCCACAAACATGTTAGAGTAAAGGCAAAAGGGAACTACTCCTCAGGGGTTCAGGTCTCTGGGATTTGGTTGGGTCACATTTGTAATCGAAGAGGCTGAGTTATATCCAGACGGCCCAAGCAGCATCAAGTATCTTTCAATAATTGATAAAATGTCCAGCCTCCACACTTTCTTTATTAGAGTCATTCAGTGTTAAACCATTGCTGTAAATTCCATCACAGGATTTCTCATTCCCTGTACTATGATTATGCAGGCAGTAGCTCTGAGATTCCCCTGTCAAATTTATCTCTGAATAAGTGCTCCTTTTCCATTTTACTTCAATGTATGACTCCCCAACCACTTAATGCATTTGAATAAAAATATTTATTTTACTACTTCAGCAGCAGACTAGCTCTGCGATGTCTCTGACTTCACAATCTGAATAGCACTGAAAACACTATAATGTGACTACTTGTCATTTATAAGCTATCATTTGCACAACACAGTACTATGACACGATAATAGTGCTTCTTAGAGAATTGTTAGACACTTGGGAGCAAGCTAATATCGTCTGGAGTAGGGATTGGATTGTTCTCTGGAATGGAGCACATTAAGAGTTAAATGAACAAGAACTTCTCAGAAAGAAAATCCCCCAACTCTCTCTGGCTTACTGAAGGGGAGGATTAGGTGCACATACATAAAAGAATTATCAACTAGGAAATGCCAGAGAAAATAAATTTGAATTTATATGTAGACACCAACTAAAAGTGAAGGAGAAAACACTGTGAAATTTCCTGAAATTATAGATAATCCTATACTTCAGCTACCTACTTCAGCTTTTAATTATGGATAAGAAGTTTATCTAAAATATTTGGCTTTGCTTCCTTCCTCCTACCACCCTCCCTTTTACCTTCCCTATCCTCTTCCTTCTTTGATTATCATGATATTAGAAAAATAAATAGCAAAGTTCATGTGTTTCACTTTCCAAGGTAAAATTCATGTTTTGTATTTAAAATGTGTAGAACATAAACATTTCACCGTGATGCCTTCCATCCACTTGTCAAAATCCTATCTGCTCCATTCCAAAAAGTATAATTTAGATTAATTATAAAATTAGCATATTTTCACAAGAAAGTTAAAACAGAAAACAAACCACATGCCACCTATTCCAAGAAATTCTCTTGCCATCCCTTGGGCAAAATTAATTTATTTTTTTCTCTGAAATTGCACAACCCATTTCTTTTATAACCCTCTTTACATTCAACTCATATAAGAGTCATGTATAAAAGAGTGGGAAGCTGAAAAAGAAAAAACCTCTTCCCAGTAGCTAGATACTAGTACGACCAAGATAAGACAATTAATTAACCAAGAACATGGGATAATGTCCAATTCAAGTAGTTTGAAAACAACAGACTTGCCATCATGCAAAGTCTCCAACTAGCTTTCAATTTTTACATCACAGAGCACTTCTCAAAATGAACATCTGGGCAAAATAAAGCATTGAAAATTAAAAAAAAAAAAACAACTTTAGAATCTTGCAATTTAAATTGGAAAGGAATCTTGAGGAAAATAAAAACCAAACAATCCAGTAGGTTAATGCCTCAACGGTAGTGAAACCTGTATGGTTGAAGTGGATATTATAGGTCCAATTAACTATCAGCAGTATCAAATAAGAACCCAAAAGATAGTTAGCAGTTGGTATTATTACTCTAAGAAGAGTATTGCCATATACAGTAAACAAATAACATTCTGCAATGTTCCCATAGGCAAAGTTAAAAGAACGAGAAGAGAAAGTTGTTTACATCGTATTGGTTTAAATACTTGAAAATGTATAGTTGGAGTCAGCAGAATGGAGTGCTTAAAAGTGTAGCTTTTAAAATCAAATAGATCTTGATACAAATGTTGGTTCTGTTCCTGTAACTTTAGGCAACTTACTTAACCTAAATGTTTTCATCTATCACATCAAAATACCAATATATATTTATCAGGAGAGTATATAAGCTACTTAACATAGAACCTGCAAATATAACAATGAATTGTAACTATTATTTGGAAAAGTCGGAAGATGAGAAAAACATTTCTGATCACATGAATATTAAACACTTCAGGACACTAAAATGAGAGGTATACCATCATATTTAAAGATCACCTCCTACCTTCATTTCTGTAATTGGCAGTCATCCCATATTCTCTTGGGTGCATTGAGTTGGCAAAAAAAAAAGACTTCC
This sequence comes from Myotis lucifugus, assembly GCF_000147115.1. NCBI lineage: Eukaryota > Metazoa > Chordata > Mammalia > Chiroptera > Vespertilionidae > Myotis > Myotis lucifugus. The sequence goes on along the minus strand of NW_005871063.1, from coordinate 6,919,563 downwards.
ATCAATTCTTAGTGTTGCCACCTAGCAAATAAAAACAAACAAAAAAGTGTCAGTGTCAAACTAAGTATAAGATCAAAATGTCAAAATGCAAAGGCTGACAAAAATTGTCCCTCTACCTTATGAATGATTAATTCTAAAAAGAAATGAAAATCTTCTGCCTTGAGCACAAAGAATGTAACCATTACTGTGCTATAAATACCCCAGGCTGAATCTGGGGATGGAGAAGGAAAAGGACAGTGAAACTCATGACATCTTTAAAAAGCCCTTTTCTTACAGGGCTCTAAATCAAAAACAGATTATTCACCAAAAGCTTTCTGATACCTTGAAGGGTTTCTTGGCTGTTTCTTTGGAAGCTATCATTCACTAGTTCTCACTGATCAACATTAGCTGTCACTCAGAGATGAACTTAAATTGCTGCCACAGAGATGGGAAATCAGTACCAGGAAGAAAGTGCCTTTGTAAACCCAGCAAACATATTTTCTTTAAAATGGAAAGGCTGACCATGTGATAGATGCTTTTCATACAATGGATAAAACCACTCTCTACCTCGGGAAGCATGCACACGGCCTCTAGACCTGCAGCTCTCAGGTTTTTTCCCTTCAGATGTAACTTTACTGCGTGCCTACATAGCACCTCCATCTTGCAGTTCTTTATCTCCCCATTTCCTTTATTCTTCCGCTTTAAGAAAGGACAATTAAAATAACTTGTATGTTGGAAAATAAGGCTTTGAGTAGAGATTAAAGGAGCTACAGTTATTTGGCAGACATTAGATGGAGAATTGAAATTTTTTAAAGTGCAAAGTATTTTATGGTTGATTCCATTTAATTCAACAAATGATTGTTGGACCCTGAATATGTGCATGGCTTTGTGCTAGGCATCATAAAAGAATATGAAAATGACACAAGTGAGAAACTGACCTTCGGAGACTTTAATGTAAAAGGCAAATATTTTAAATCATGGCGATTGGTAGCAGTTTGCTGTTAATGCTATAATAAATCTAAAGAAAATTCAGACATATCATTGTTGGGGGGAGGGGTCAGTGCTGTGAGAAACAAACAAATATCTTTCAATGGTTCTATCAGAAAAAGCTGAATGGGGTCTCAGTGACAGTAGTGGACCTCAAGGGTCAAAAAGGCAATCTACTAATAAATTGGAAGAATGAAGAGATTAGCCAAAGAACATATGTGCATAGCCATTAGACACAGACAACAGTGTGGTGATGGTCAGAGGGAGGAGAGGTGGGGGGTAGATAGAGGTAGGCCAAGGGGGGGGAGGGATCTGCAATTGTGTCAAAAATAAAATAATAAAAACATTCATACATATATTATTCAATAAATAAACAAATAAATTGGGGAAATGATCATGGTAATGAATTCTGCAGATACTGAGACTTCAAGACTGGTTGGGCCTAAGAATAAATAAGGAGTAGGATAGGAAAGATCTACAGAGGTAGTTTGGCATTAGATTAACATGCTAGGCTAAGAAAGCTGGGTTATAAGAAGCCTTTACAATTTTGAAGCAGTGATGCTACATGATCAGAGTCATAGCTTAGGAAGATAAATAGACTGCCAGACAGAGACGGATTGGAGGTAGATAAGACTAAGTTCCTGCAAGAGAAGTAATTTCTAATAAATAATTAGGAAAGAAAGTGAGAATAGCAGGACCAGCTTTGGGGAAGGTTGAGACTGATGGCAACAAGAGTTTAAGTATTAGGATGTTGTTCACTCTTTCAGCAAAATTTTTGGAGAGGCTCCTGGATGTCATGCCAGGGCCAGGCATCAGGTATATAAAAGAGATTGAACATATCACACGATAATCCAATTTATTGATTGGTGTTATTTTTCTAGCATAGAATTTGGAAGTAATTACACATTGAAATCTGTTTTCACCCAGTCTATAATTTCAGAAATTTTACAAAAAAGTTTGCTTTTGCCTAAAGTTCAAATGTTCGCATAAATGTAAACATTGAGAATAAAAGTTTGAAGTGATTACTTTAGGTCCTTACAATGAACATTGGGTATAAAGAAAAGTTGATAATTCTGACAAGTATATTTTTTTAAATAATGTAATAGAAATATATGACTAATATGTTAGATCCTGAACTGCCCTACACTTAAAATTTTGATGAACTGAAATTAAGAATAACAACAAATAAAAAAATTATATAGTATTGTTACTTGGTAAGTGTATTACATTTATATATTTGACTAAACATGGAAGTTTATTGTAGGCCCTTCATTGTGAACTTTCCCAGCATGATTTAATAAAAACTGTAGTATACGAATATACAAACTAGTGTAAGAGTCATTACTTTCATTAAGAATATTGCAGTGAATAAATTAACCCAAAACAATAAAACCTGAACAGTTGATATATGTAAGTCATTTACATCTTGTAGACTCATTTGGGGTAGGGAAGAATAAATGTGTTATGGTGGAAGTTTCATTAGCCCTTGCATTTCAATTGACTTTGAAAGCACACAATAAGAATACAAAAGCAATAAATATCATCCATAAACAAGAATACCATACAGGGTTGTGGGTGTTTTTTTTTTTTTTTAACAAGATGTTCTGTGCCATTACACTTTAATAGTCCTGCTGAATTTTCAATATGAAGAAAGCTAAGGAGGCCTGCCGTGGTGCCATCACTGTAATCTGCAGCCATATTTTATCCTGCTTTATTACATCACTCTGCATTCAAAGCGCTGTACATGATCATGTCTCATGGGAAACGCCAAAGATGCTGCAGGAAACTTTAAAGGTAATATAGTAGCATTCTGTGCCTGATGCTACACAGCTTGGCTTAGGAGATGTGAATTAAACACTCAGGGTAAGTCACATCATAACCACATGTCATGTCCACCCGATTTATAAGCCTGAGGATTTATTGACAGATACAGGTATTTTAAAGGTGTTTTCTTTTAGCATCTTATTAGTATCCTGGTAGATATATACCTAAATGGCCTGCTCACTGCACTCCTGGGGGAGAATAAAGCCAAAGAGATTTCCTTTGACAGCTTGCCAGGTGCTTCTCTACACTAGTCTTTGGGAGATAAGATTTCTTTTCAATCCTGTCTAGATCAGTATTACTTTTTTTTTTTTTTTAGATTTGTATCTCCCATGCTAGACCAGAATGAAAATTCTAGATTTCAGCATTGACAATGCTGAGTTAAAATCTAATTGGTGCTCCAACAAAGAACTAAAATTAAAATCAGGTAAAATAAATAATCTTCCTAGTACAGTGCTGGTGGGAATGCAGACTGGAGCAGTCACTATAGAACACAGTATGGAGTTTCCTCAAAAAAATAAAAATAGAACTGCCATGTGATCCATGATCCCGCTTCTAGGAATATATCCTAAGAAACCTGAAACACCAATCAGAAATAATATATGCACCTCTATGTTCATAGCAGTGCAATTCTCAATAGCTAAGATCTGGAAACAGCCCAATTGTACAACAGTAGATGAGGGTATAAAAAAGCTGTGTTACATTTATACCATGGAATACTATGCAACTATAAAAAAGAAGGATCTCTTACCCTTTGAGACATGGAAGGTAAGGGAGAGAGGGAAGAAGAGAGGGAAGGATGGAAAAGAGGGTGCAGGGAGCGGCCAGGAAAGGAGAGAGAGGAGGGAAGGGGAGGAAAAGGAGGGAGGAAGGAAGGGAAGGTGAGGGGAGGGGAAAGGTAGGAGGGAAGGCAGGGAACACCAGAGAAAAGATCAGCACACTATATGGTTTATAACTCTATTTCTTTGTTCTTTGTTTTATTAGACTTAGACTAACTGGCACTATTGTTTGACTAGGGTGAAATGTCATAACTGCTTTTGGCCTCATATTCTTTTCTTTTTTAAGTGAATTTTTATTAAAGTCATTAAATGACAAACATAATTGTTAAAAACTATTCTCTCTGAAGTATAAGTATTCAGTCATAACTACTCTCCCTGTTGTGTGTAGTTCATTCTAGAGTTATCTTTTTTTATTGTTTAAAGTATTACATGTCTCTGTTTTTCCTGATTGACCCCCCAAGCCACTCCCACCCCTGAGGGCAAGCCCCCACTGCCCCAGTGTCTGTGTCCATTGGTTATGCTAATATGCATGCATACAAGTGCTTTAGTTGATCTCTAACCTCCCCCACCCCTTCCTTCTCTCTGAGGTTGGACGGTCTGTTCAGTGCTACCTTGTCTCTGGATCTATTTTTGTTCATCAGTTTATGCTGATCATTATATCCCACATATGAGATTATGTGATATTTATCTTTCGCCGACTGGCTTATTTCCTCATTTTTAAAAATTAAAAATAATAACCAGAATTGCTTGATTGTTGCCAAGGCTAAATGACACAACATTTGTGGAGCTCTCTGCAAGTTGTCAAGCATGAGACATAGAAATGTGTAATCTATAAAGCCTTAAAGAAATGTAAGGTATTACTGTTGTTTAAAGTTATTGATTTCTCCACTGATCATAACTGCACAACTAATGGCTTCATTCTGGTTTTTCCTCCATCCATAAGAATACCTGATATAAGAAAATTGAGGATTACTCTTAGGTTTTTTTTTTAAATATATTTTATTGATTTTTTTACAGAGAGGAAGGGAGAGAGATAGAGAGTTAGAAACATCGATGAGAGAGAAACATCGATCAGCTGCCTCCTGCACACTCCCCACTGGGGATGTGCCCGCAACCCAGGTACATGCCCTTGACCGGAATCGAACCTGGGACCTTTCAGTCCCCAGGCCGACGCTCTATCCACTGAGCCAAACCGGTTTTGGTGAGGATTACTCTTAAATGTACATACAAATGTCCCTTGCCTATGTTGGGGTTATATTCTGATAAATCCATCACAATTTGAAAATATCATAACTTGAAAATGTATTTAATATACCTAATCTACCCAACATCATAGCTTAGCCTACATTTAATGTGTTCAGAACACTTACATTAGCCTACAGTAAGCAGAATCATCTGAAACAATGAACACACTAGAGTATGGGCTGTTTACCCTTGTGATCACATGGCTGCTCAGATAGAGTATCGTACAGCATACATACCATTAGCCCAGGAAAAGATAAAAATTCAAAGTATGATTTCTACTGAATGGGTTACGCTGTCACACATGGTAAAGTTGAAAATCATAGGTTGAATTATCGAAAATATGGGGCCATCTGTAGTCTCTTTATTCAACAAATGGTTGTTGTTATAGTACTTGAATAGGCCCTTACCACAGGGAAATATCCTATATAACAGCAGTTCTCAACCTGTGGTCGCGACCCCTTTGGCGGTCGAACGACCCTTTCACAGGGGTCACCTAAGACCATCCTGCATATCAGATATTTACATTATGATTCATAACAGTAGCAACATTACAGTTATGAAGTACCAACGAAAATAATTTATGGTTGAGTCACAACATGAGGAACTGTATTTAATGGGCCAGAAGGTTGAGAACCACTGCTATATAATAAAAGGCTAATATGCAAATAGACCAAATGGCAGAACCGAACAACCGGTTGCTATGACATGCACTGACCACCAGGAGGTGTGCACGGAACATGGCGGGCATTAGCCACAGTGGGGTGGTGGAGCAGGTGAGTGGGGGCACCAGACCAAGGTGGGATGCAAGTCACTGTCATCAGGGCGAGCCTTTGGTGGTTATGAAAATTCTTTGCTCCTGCACCGCCGTCCCACCTGGCGCTTGCACCCGCTACCGGTGCCGGAGTCACCACTCACACCCACTGCTGGTGACCGGCACTGGCCTGGATTGCTCGGCATCATCAGCAGGTACGAGCAGTGGCTGCCGGCCCTGATCGCCCCTCAGGGCTTCTCCACGTCCCCCTGTTCCTAAGGGGTGATCGGGGCACCAGCCCCACTCATACCTGCTACTGGCACCGGCCCAAATCACTCTGCGCCGTATAAGCAGGTGCGAGCAAGGCTGGTGCCGTCAGCACGCGGGAGTGGCAGGGGCGGGAGCAGGGCTGCCGGCAGACAGGGGACCAGCAGAAAGGGGACCAGGACCATGGCTGGAGGGGCTGGGCAGGGCACGGAGGATGGGCCAAGGCCCACCCTTCTGCCCACTGCAGCCTTGCAGCCCACAGTTTCTTTCAAGGTGCATGAATTTGTGCACTGGGCCCCTAGTAACAATAATAAGTTACATTTCTGAACAGTTATTATAAGCTTCAAATCATTCCACAATCCTAAGTTCTTTGAACCATCTATTTCATTTAATTATTATAAAATCCTGTGAGGTCACACTTATTATTCTTATCTTTGTTTTACAGTGAGTAAACTGAGGTACAGAGAGATTACTTACAAGTAACTTGCTCAAGAACCCAGTCCAATAAGAGATAAAAGCTGGTTTGGAAGAGGGTATCTAGCTCCAGGACCAGCCCCTGTAGGTCTCTTACAGGGCAATCTACATATAACTCTGTGATTATAGGCCCAGTGGAATTGTTCCTGCAAATGGATTGTGATCTGGAATTGTGTTCAGTCAATAGCCCTGAATGATTCTCTTTTGCATACTTAGTAAGACTATAAAATAGTAACAGAGAGATGCTAGAATTGAAAAATATCCAAGTTTTTAAAGGATTTTCAAAATACTTAAAAAAAATTGGCCTTGGGTTTAGCCTGAGGTTATTTCTTACTTTTTCAAAGTCTTCATTATGTATTTACTGATTTGCAAACTGGTCCCCAGACAAAGCGTGCAGGGAGAGACCAAAGAAAGAGGCAGGCTACCGACTGGTAGGCAGGAACTTATATATGAGGCTTGGGCCACATAAGGCAAGCAGATCGCTGCACCTGCCCACCAGAATCCTGAAAGTTTACATAGAGGCCTTAACTTAGTTCAGTCATGAACTCAATCCAATGGTCTCAACACCTTACTCTCTCAAGGCTGTGTTCTTGGAAGCTCCTAGACTGGGGAAGGTGGTTGGAGGTATATTCCAAGGACAGTGGGAAAGGTGAAAAGCCTCTGATGGCCCAGGTCCAGCTTGCAGGTCAACTGGCAGTCACATTCCCATGACCTCCGCCCTTAGACATTTTCAAACAGGAACGAATGAGTATCAGAAACGCTAAAACATTTCTGCACGTTACACAGATCTCTGTAACTCACCCCACCTCCTCTGAATGCTGAAAGCTCTCCTGTTAGTACCAGCAGGTGAGACCAGGCCTGAAAGGTATGCTCTATCCCATTGGCTGTTTGCTTTGGCAATCGGTGGTCCAACCAATTAGAGATTGGTGTGAGGTGAATGGGGAGAGCAGATGAAGAGGGGGTTTTGTTCTATACTGCTCAAGTAGAAACTCATTCTTTTCAAGGCTATTACTAGAACTATTGTACTAACAATGAGAGATAACAAAATAGGCAATATTTATTAAGTTTTTACCCTGTGCTTATTAGAGACTCTGTTGACCATTTTTTAACATAAACATTAGACTTCCTATCGACCAGCCTATGTAATATATACTCCTGTTACCTCCTTTTCACACGAGAAATTGTTTCAGAGTTATTTATCCAAGATCTCACACTATGTGAATGGTGAATCTAATATTTAAAGCCAAATCACCCTGAATTCAAATTCAAAGGCCTTATATCCATGTGTAATATTGCCTTTCCAAGAACACCCTCCACAGATACCTCAAAAATTTCTCTCACCATATGAATGTCTCTCTCTCTCTCTCTCTTTCTCTCTCTCTCTCTTCTTCAGATTTCCGCTCTGCTAATTAGGGACTTACTAGCTCTCTACAGAGAGGGAGAGGAACTACTCATGGGCCCTACCGATGCTGACGTTTGGGTTACCACAGAAATGCTACAAAAATACTTGGCTGCTTCTGCACTTATATGATGAAATATAGAGTTCTTTTTCAGCATATCTTATGAGTCTTGTGGCATGCAGCATCATAAAACAGAAAGATCTCCCTTATTCAAATGTTACAGTCTGAAACTAAACCCTTTAAATGCTACAGCTTTCATACATGTTTTATTCTCAATTACAGTTGATGAAGAAGATGCCTACTAAAAATTCCATTCATGTCCCCCTTCCTTCGACAGGCCATTGGACATGCTAGCATGACCCTCACCTAGTCTACTGAAATCTATATTTCTGTCTTAACCAGCTTATACCATTAAATAACATTTCTCCTGATCTCACTGTGCTGGCTCCAAGAGCTTCTGTATGGACTGGGGAAAATAATTAAACCTGCTAAGAATTTTGTATGAAATGAAAACTAATAAGGAGTCCAAATTAAAGCAGTGTTGGAAATAGGATATCAGAAGTTAGAAGTGGGAGAAAGATTGGCCAGTTCTGTCAAACACTCAAAGCTCTTTTGGTAAGATAAAGGGATGCTAATGCACAGATTTTCATGGATTCTTCATTTCTCATTTGCAATACCTTTCATAAAGAAACACCTCTGCTATGTGATCGGTAAGGATCAATGGAAACTTGATTTTAACCTCTCCTCAATCCTCTAATTAAAAGAGCTATGATTCTTATCAAGGAATTCTATAATAAAGATGCTGCATATGTTAAGTATCTCCTAAGATTGAGCAATAATATTCCAATAGTTTCTATACTATTCCTAGAAAAATATTCTCATTTTATGACTAATTTAACAAGCAAAGAAACACTTAGACCTTACAGTATTTTGTACCTTTAAAGGCTTTTATAAATATCCAATTAATGCCTATCATAATTTGGTAGCCAGGTATTAACTATTCTTTTTTTCATAAATAAACAGCATGGGTTGCAGAAAACACCGTGACTTTCCCCAGACACCACACCTATAAGACTGTCTGGACTGAAACTGAGAAGGTGGGAGAATGATCTGAACCTATAAGATTCATACAAGACTTTGCAAGGATCCATTTTAAGGATTGTTTTTGTTTTAAGTACCACCCTGCATAAATGTTTGTCATTTTGCTGCCACAAGTGAACAATAGAAGTAAAATTCTGATGAGTTTAATTCAAAAGATGTAATACCCACAAGTTTTAGTTCTGGTGAAACTCTAATTAGTGAGATAGCAATATTTCTCCACCCTTAAATTTATTGCCATATGTAATGCTGGAGCAATGACAGGAGATTTTTTATATTTTTTATGAACAAGTAAGAGCAAATAACTTTCTTTGACAATTTTCTATCATGGATTAGTTTCTGAATGAAACAAGAATATTTATGAACTTTATAATATTAAAAGTTGCATTTTAAACTAATGTTTGTTGAAAATACTATGGGCTAGGCCAGTGATGGCGAACCTATGACACGCGTGTCAGAGGTGACACGCGAACTCACTTTTTTGGTTGATTTCTTTGTTAAATGGCATTTAAATATATAAAATAAATATCAAAAATATAAGTCTTTGTTTTACTATGGTTGCAAATATCAAAAAATTTCTATATGTGACACGGCACCAGAGTTAAGTTAGGGTTTTTCAAAATGCTGACACGCTGAGCTCAAAAGGTTCGCCATCACTGGGCTAGGCAAAGTGTTCAGCATTTGCACAAATAAATTCTAAACTTTCATTCTCATAGTATGGTAGATTCTTCCCTTTATTACATGGAAATATGAGACTTGTAGAGGTTAAGTAAACTGCCTACTGTCATTCAATCAGCTAGTGGAAAAGCCAGAATTAAAGTTTGAGTCTGCTAATTTCACCAAGCCCAGGTTCTGAAATCACCACTCACTAATACTTCTGTTTTCTTTAATAATTTACATTTAGATCATAAAACTATAGTACTCTAAGTAAAAAATTAATAATATCAAAAGGAAAGGGTATTTTCAGGACTCCTTATGACTAAAAACTAACAGGATATGACAAATGAATTGATCTTTGCTCCTACATGCTCTCGTGCCATAACCTAGGTGGGGGACTGAGTTGCCTTCAACACCAAGGCTAGAGTAACACTGCTCAGGCTCCCCTTTCTGTGTTTTTAGATCTTCTTTGCTCTTCCTTGCAGTTACGTTTCACATAAAATAAGGCTATAAAATGCACAGATTTTACCGTGGGCATCACAGTAATTCTGGGAAATGCATCTTTTTTCTACATATATTTTTAAATCAGCCCTTTTAGTTCCATAATTTATCCCACTGATATTTTATTGGGACCACATTAAATGAATAGATTAATTAAGGGTAAATAGACATCTTTATGGTTTCCTGTCTTTCTCTGTGAGAACATGATATGATTTCCATTTGTTAAAATATCTTTTCATGAGTCTCTAAAAAGTCCCAGGTGGTTCATCATTCTCTTGCTGTTATTAAAACGTTGGGTTTTGTTGTTTTTTTGTTACATGTTATAGTTACTTGTTTCAATATATAAAGGCAATGTATATGAAAGCACTTTATATTACTATGTGCCCACCTTACAGAATTTTCTTTGTTTTTCATAAAATTTCAGTTAGTTATCTTAGGTTTTCCAGGTAAACAGTTATATGATCACTTTACATTGACTCACTAATTTCTATCTCTCCTTTTTCTTTACTAATTACATTACATTTTCTTTACTAATTACATTCGCTAGTCATTTGAAACAATGTTAAATAAAAATGGTTTAGAGAATATCTTGTCTCAAATCTAATGAACAAACTGAACTAACAAGAAAAATAGAGACAGACTCACAGATATATGAGAGCAGGCTGACAGTTGGAGGGGGCTGGAGGTGTGGAGTGATTGAGCAGAAAAGAAAAAAAAAGAGAAAGAACTTATTGACATGGACAAGAGTGTGGTGATTGGGGGAGGAGGAGGAGTGGAGGTAGAAGAAGGTATAGGGGGAATAAATGGTGATGGAAACTAAATTAAATTTAAAAACATCTTGTCTTTTCCCCTTATTTTAAAGAGAAATATGTATGTCATAAAATAATTATATTGTGAAGATGAAAAGACAAACTAGGCTAGAATGGTAAGAGCTAGAGAAGAAGTACAGCTGCTGAGTGTAAGTATAAGACTAAAGGGTAGGTTGAGGTAACTGTATATTCCCTAGCAAACACCAGCATCCATAGGAAGTTTGTTAATGAATAAATGAATTGAGGTGGTTTCAAAATAGTTAAAGGGGGTATGAAATATGAGTGGAGATACAGACTAACAAGGGAGAGGGGGACCCCAAATGCCAGTAACATTAACTTACAATTATTTTTTAGAAAATGGTTAAATGTCTAAATGGATTTTAATAGCATATAAATATTGTAAATTGTAAACTATAAATTAACAAGACTTTCATTTATAATTAGTGGAATCAAGCTATTTAAAACCATTCAAGAGCAATTCATTATTAATCCACATCTTTTCTAGAGGGCTTTACCTTAAGTGCTGAGGGAATTTGGAGATATTAAATCCTGGTGCCCCTTTCCCTGGAATTAGAAGTGTAATTGAGTAAATGCATAAACTGAAATATACTGTGTAGTATAGGAAAAGTACAAGACATGGTACAAAACAAGTGCTTAGGTTAGAAGAATGAACTGGGAGGGTTGATCAGGGAAGGCTACATGTTTGAGGCTGAATTTGAACAGAAGAGAGTGGGGCTTTGACTGAGAATGTGGAATGAGATGATTATGTAGCACAGAAGTGTGTATTTCTGGCATTGTATTTTTGGCATAAGCAAAGGTGAAGTGAAGGGAAAATATTAGGTAATAATAGAATCATTTTATAGTAGAAAAGATTTTTTTTATAGAGGAATAAGTCAAAATTACTAAAAAGGTAAATCAGGGACTCATGATCCAGAACCTTTAATAGTTAAAAAAAGTTTGGGGATTTATTTTTTTCAGTATAAACAGAGAGATACAGAAAGTTTTCTGGGCAAGATGTATGATTAGAGCATTCTTATTTATTTAAAAGCAGGAAGAATGGATGGGAGTAGGAAGGAGCCACTGCCCAGGGCACAACTTTAAAATGCTATCTAGAATTTTTGTCTTAACCATTATTACAATTCGGCACATCTATTTTTTGAACTTTAGTTCTATGAATGCCAGTTTTGATTTGTGTAAATATTGAAGGAGAATTAAAAGTTCTTACTTTAATATTGCCATGCATTTGCGTGAACTACTGACATTATTCAACAGAATTTTTAATTAATAGGTCTCCTAAAACTTAGTTACCAAGTGTGCTCCTTGTAAAGTCTTCTCCCATGTAAGTTGTAATTTCTTTTTTAATTATAAAAATCAATAGCCTATCATATTTTAATTTCTAAAATCAACCATGATTTGTATATTTCTCTGGCACATAAGCAACCTAAGTAGAACTGCCACTGGACAAGAATTCACATTATTAAATGGAACTGGAAAAAAATACAACTTTTTAATCAAAGAGGAAAAATAGACAGCTACACCTAGAAAGTACATGGTAGCAACCCTACACACTCAAAATATAGCATACATAAAATTATATTTGATAAAAAATTAGATTAGACTAACAGATTAATTAAACTAAAGAATCCCAGATTGTAGCCATTGTGGTGAATAGATTTCGGATACATATAACTATAAAGCTAATACTCAACAAAGGAGAGAATAAAGGTTTCATAACTGCAAATAAGCAGACTGTAACTTCATAATATAAAAATAATTAAACAATATAGAGATGGGAGAGAAAGAAATGAGATGATTTAATCACAGTTTTTTGTCCAAAAATCAATACAGACTAAAATTGAAATATTAAAAGAAATACACATAATGAACTCATAACCTGAAAGGTCTTCATAATATTTCCTTTATAAGTTGAGAAATTTCTTTACATTCTTATGTAAATGCATAATGTCAGAGCCAGCTACAGCACTGCTCAGCACTGCTGCTCTGAGTTGCTCTGAGAGTTCATGTTTTCCTCTAGATTCTTCCCGACGACACCAGGGCAGGTTCCTACTCAAACCCTCCCCACTGTACTAACTGTTGGGAATTTAGTCCAAGTTCCTCCTTTGTCCTCTGCTCACTAGTAACAGGTGTTGGGTCCAAGCTCCCCTGCCCAGGGCTGGACCTCCTTGGATGCCTGGTCTTAGACGGAGAAGTTGTGGGTGTATAAGAATGAATCGTTATTGCAGACGCCAGTGGCCATATAGCCATCAGACAACACAGTCTCTAACATCAGTCCATAAAACAGGCAGCCATACACTGGCTGGTAAGTACATACCTTTCTTACAAAGCAGTAGCATTAGTCTCTGTACCCACAGCTATTATCTGAGCAGCCACATGCTGCTTCTAAACTCACTGCCTTACATCATAGTGGTATCTGACCTCTCTGGCTCAGCAGCTTCTCTTGTCTCTCTTGCCCAGCACACTCTAGCTGGTTAACATGCATGGTAGCTATATCTGAGCTTTCTATGAGCTTTAGCCTTACATTGTAATAGTATCAGCTCTCAGCTCTGTCTCTCCAGCTTCGTCTTCTTCACACTCCTTTAGACTAACTGTTCAGTAACCTAGATGTTACTCCTTAGACAAAGAAGGCTTCATGCCAATAGTTGCATCACTCATATTTTGGCTACAGAATGGCACATCTACGCAGTGTAAGGCTTGCAGCGACCTTGCACCTGCATGAAAGTATCTTGTCCTTGAGCACCCAGATCAGGCCCAGGCTTAGAGTGGCCTTGAACATCCGGTGTATTCTTAGACAGGGCTCCACACATAAGTATTACATTTCATAAAAAACAGTTCTTATAGTTTCAATTTATTTTGCTAAAATTAAGAGTGAAGAAGCAGACTCGGGCTTTTGATAGCCACCACAGTGAGAAGGGAAGCATTGCCTTTGTATCCCTGGTCAGGTATGTTAGAAAGGGCATGGAAGAGGTGAAATAGAACTTGGCTCCCCACATTTTCTTCCCATAGTATTTCCTTCACGAAACCAGACTCATGGAAATGAAGGGCAAATGGCACCGACTATGCACTCGAGTCTCCATACCCATGACAAACTGGGGCTCTGCTGTGTTCCTATTTGTGCAGAATGGCAGGAGGGACAAGTGACCGGGACATGAGTTCCCATGGAGAATAGGAACAGTTACAAATAAGGTGTTTTCCTCTGTCACCACTGAGCATAGCCTATTGTCAGTGAGAACCCAAAGTATTAAATGGAAATTTCATTTATGTGTAAAAGGAGCTTTAGATTTATTTTTTTAAAAAGGAGAAAGAAATGTTCTTCAAAGGCTCCCTCCTTTTGAAATAGACAGAAAGGCAAGGTGAAATCCGTGTAAGGACTGTTCAAAGGCAGCATGATCTCAGTAAAAGGAGCAAAATGAAAATATGTTCAAAGTCATCTTTGTTTTGTCAGAAATATTTTACAAATGAAATCAAGAAATATTTGCTTAGAGCAATAAAAGTCAGACTCTCCAGAATGAAAATGCTACACGTGGATATTTGTAGAAAACTGTTCTTCATTTAAAGTAAATTTACTTTACAGAACATTGAACTTATAGGATTAAGGTGGATATCTATTAAGTTTCAGGAAATGGGCAGCCAGGAATGCAAAAACTTTCTACCTAAAATACATTATAAAGTACATTTCAGAAATATCTAAGAAAATGTTACTCTATCTAGTACAGTGATATAATAATGAATAATCTTGAGCAAAACACTCACTTCTAAAATACTGAGAGTATCATGGGCCAGAAGAACCAACTGGCTCATCAAAATTTTCAATGCATTCGTGGTCCTCCATGCCAGTTTTATGTTGCAATACAATAAGATAATATAATTTTACTAATTTTGATAAAGCACACCTAAACTTATGCGAAGGGATTCTTGCATTCTCAAGGAGTGTATTCTTCATTTAGTTCACGAAGGAGGAAACTTACTTAAAGCTAGTAATTTTGGGGTGGGGTAAAGGGTGCTTCAAAGGCATTAATTGTGGGTGTATAAGCATTAATACTAGATGTAATGAAAAGGAAGTCACGCGTGTTCTAAGAGTGGAGAATGGGATTGGCCATCCTCTGTTCAAATTTCCATAGTGGGAAAATGATGTCCTGTCTCACCCAACTTAACTACTTGAGGAAGAGATCCCTCTCAGGCTTGGGCCTGGGGAAGGAAACTAGGTACAGTTGGCTATTCTAAATTCCAAGACTGTCACCTTTGACTAAAGTTGTGTCTGGCAATTAGATCAAGTGGTATAAGCAGCATTTACTGATCAGGAAAAAAAAAAACAAAAAAAAACTGTGCTTTGATTCCTGTTCAGCACTATTTTGCTGAGTAATTCCAAAATAGTTAGAGTCACAGTTTCTTCATCTGTGAAATGAAAATAGTAACATCTACCTCTCAGAGTTCTTTTGAGTAGTAATCAATACTTAATACTACTTACTAAAAAGAAATTGAATATATATATATATATATATATATATATATATATATATACACACATATATGTGTGTATGTGTGTAAACATAATGTTTATGAATACACACACAAATAGGTTAGCTGTCTGGCAGTCTGGCACTCAGTGTGGCAAAGAAAAAATATTATGTACATGAACAGAAAATGGCTTTTGTGTTAAATATTGTGAATACACACATATACATAAAATACTATATGTTTCCTTCCTTCAAGGATTTTATATATAAACACTAGAGGCCTGGTGCATGAAATTTGTGCATGGGGTGGTCCCTCAGCCTGGCCTGCATCCTCTCACAATCCAGGACCCCTTGGGGGATGACTGGCAGTCAGACATCCCTCTCACAATCCAGGACTGCTGGCTCCTAACTGCTCGCCTGCCTGCCTGATTGCCCCTAACCTCTCTGCCTGCCTGCCTGATCACCCCTAACTGCTTGCCTGCCTGCCTGATCACCCCTAACTGCTTGCCTGCCTGCCTGCTCACCCCTAACCACTCTGCCTGCCTGCCTGATCACCCCTAACTGCTTGCCTGCCTGCCTGATTGCCCCTAACCACTCTGCCTGCCTGATCACCCCTAACCACTCTGCCTGCCTGCCTGATTGCCTCTAACTGCCTCTGCCTTGGCCCCTGTTGCCATGCTTCATCCAGAAGGACATCCAGAAGGTCATTTGGCTGTCTTGTCTAATTAGCATATTATGCTTTTATTAGTATAGATTATACTTTATTTACTAACTTAATCTAAATAAAGGTTCTAGGTACAATTATTACCATCTCTCTATTATAGATGAGAAAATAAGACCCAGTAGTAGTAATAAGCATTAATAGTAGGAGTAGTTTCTGTTATGGTAAACAAGATGTGATGTCATCTAAAGAGTGTGATCACAAAAACAGGAACTCATACAATGAAGAAATAGGCCTATCCGTAGATGGTTTGAATAAAAAGTTAAAGGAGTAAAGAAAATAAATAAAAAACATATTTTTGCATAGGGAATGAGCATTGGGCTTAAGCCTAGTGGGTCACAAGCATCAGAAAGAACTTTTTTTTAAATACATCTGTTTTCTGTTACTCTAGTTTCTTTCTTTTTAAATTTAATTTGTTGGGGTGACATTGGTTAGTAAAATTATACAGGTTTTACATATATGATTCCACAATACATCCTCTGTATATGGTATTGTGTGTTTACACCCTAGGTGGCGTCTCCCTCCATCATTATATATCCCCTTTTACCTTCTGTGTCAAGATATAGTGGAATTAGTGTAACTCAAAATTGACAGCCAAGAATGTGTAGTTTTGTTGTTATTATTACTTATCGATGACACTATCATGTAAGGATTTTTAAAAGTGGAATGAGAAACTGCATAAAATCTGATCAAAATTTCAACAGTTAAAGGAAGAGAGAGCCTGGAATTAATTATGGAGGCCCATGTGGAAGAGTTTTCAACTATTTATATTCTTATAATTGGGGAAGCAAGTGTGTGTGTGTGTGTGTGTGTGTGTGTGTGAAAGAATAGTGATTCTGCGATGGTATACAGATAGGAATGTAGAGTCTTCAATGATATTTAAAGATAATCTTTTAAAATATTTTATCTTTTAAAATGCTTTCACGCACATTACCAACCAACAAGCTCTTAAATAAAATGAAAGGTAGAAGACAGCCATTTATTTCATTGCTAGATTTGAAAACTAAAGAATCTTGTAACCATAGCATTTATTCAATCACAAATGCAGCAAATGACAGATACCAAAAGGCAACCTATATCTCCCATTTCCCAGTTAATTGCTTTTACCCCCCTATGTCACATAATCTTTCAACTACATGTGTCATTGTTCCCTTTTCCACATAAAGTAATTATCTAACTTGCAGTATACTTTCTCTGAGGGTGCTCTTGTGAAATTAAAAAAAAATAATAATCATAGATGAGTTAAGATTCATGAAAAGTAGAAACACAATTTATAAATATTAAATGATAGGTGACTAGAAGTATAAAATAGTTATGCTCTAAGTTTCTAGCAATAATTACACATACTTTTTCGGAGCTGTTCTCTTGGGATTCTACTTATTTTTAAATCCAGTACTTGGCAATGCCCTCCCTTAATTTGCCTTTTGTATTGCATGTTTCCTCCTACACATAAAGTCTGCTACATAATATTGGCATAAATAATTGTAGGATAGATTATTCTTGTAAAATGGTGTTAATTGGGTACCATGGAAAGAAAAGCAGTGAGAATGTATGTTGTGAGGATACTTTAAATCCAAGAGAAGGACTGGCTTACTTGATTGTTGGGAATAGTCTGTCCATAAGGAAGACTGGTTCTTAATGAGGATGGATGCATCACCTAAGTGCATACGAAACGGCAGCAGTGAGGACGAAATTGTGATGCATGTAGAGAGCCTTTTCTTTGAACGATGCCTGTTATAAGACCATGTTTGAAGCTAGTAGAATGCATTCTCCTATGGATTGCACAATAAGTAAAATGACATGATGGAAACAAATATCATCAAGCTATAAGAGGCCAGAAATTGTGAGTTCTTTGTTTTCTAAACAAAAGAATTTTCCACTGTCCAAATGTCTGACAGACATCGAGTCTTTTACTCAGCTGAGAATTTGTTTCATTTTCTTAATCAAGATGAATTGCTGTAGACTAAAAAAAAATTATTTTCTAGGGGGAAAAAGACCTTTAGGAGGTTTAGTATATTAATAGCTAATGATTTAGTTCAGATTTTATTGAAAACAATTGAGGCAGATAAAATAATAAAGGTAAGAAAATAATGAGTCCCAGCTACCTGCTAGAAGCATGTAAATAATTGTGTATATATAGTTTTTTTACTTACCAGTAATTTCAAAGAAGACATACATATAAATATATAGGAAATATTTATTCTCAAAATGAATATTTCACTTAATATTTTGCACAGAAAACATTATAGGAGATACCTATATTTTTGTCTTTCATGCTATTATGAAAGCATAAGAAATTCTATTTCATTTTCAAATAACAATAATACCGTTTTCTGATTATATAGTACATTCTGTCTGCGAGTTCAAAAGGTCAACTCCATGCAAGGTGTAACAGGATTTTATCATTAAATTAATGATATTTCTGGTAGTGAAAATTCAGAAGTGATAAATAGCATCTGATTTTTGCTGTGTTGCTACAATACAGGCACTGAGAAAAATTTAGAAATTTGTGACTTCATATTTTCAGATCCATAAAGAGAACCATCTGAAAAGCTCTATAAATTTACATTATTTTTTCAGGAGTCTATTTTGAATCCTAAAGGTGAAAAACATGTCTAATACAAAGGGTTCATCTTCAATATAAAGTCCGTATTTGAGACCATTTACAGTTTTGCTTGGATTTGAAAATCTGTGATATGGTACTCAATAAATTTCTATAAAAATAAAAGACAACATTTATTGCAATGTAATCTGAAATTCTTATATTTCATCTTTTGTTACATATTTCATATATATTTCAATATATTCTCAATATATTGGGGAAAAACAATGAAAAATCATACTGTTGTCCGAATCAGTGGGTCCTCTGTAGTTATTTTATACATTTCATCCTCCAGGAAAGAGGTTTAGTGATATAACTTTTAGCAAAGAAGGTGAAAGACAAATGATAAGTTCTACGTGTTTCCTGTAGATGTCAGTTACCAGTGATACTGAGTATTGATTACACTGTAATTGTAGGTGACATTGTAAAGAATATAATCACATATCCAAAAGGTATTTTACATAACAACTACATCTCAGAATTTCAGAGGAAGAAATAAACCTCAGGAATCATCTAATTATCTCCCTAATTGTACAGCTAAGGAAATTAGAACACAGAAATTAAAGTAACTTGGCCTTAGGTTATGCAGTATAAGTTACCAGTAGAGCTAGATCAAATATCTAGGTCTACTAATTCACTGACGTTATTCTCAATTATTGATTTAAGAGTACATCAAGACTTCCAATTCGCCTATTTGTGTATATTAAAATGATATAAATATCAAAGAGCAATTAAATTTTCAGCATAAAACTTAGTCCCAATAATTTCTTAGATGATTGATTTAATTAATCAGCATACACTGCAACTAAAGTCACTGTGACCTGAATAAACTATGACCGAACTCCAGTGAGTAATCTGTACCCATTAATTTGTTCAGTCACTATGTAGTAAGTTACTACTAAGTGCCAGGCACTGTTCTAGGCCTTCAGAGTACAGCAGCAAACAAAAACAAATTGCTATAAATTAAAAAAAATTAGGGGAAGATGGTACAAAATAAATGTTAGTGTATGATAAGAACTTTAGAGAAAAAAAATAAAACACTGGGTAAGAAAGCCTAAGGCTAGCTGGACTTTCACTTAAATAGGGAGTTCCTAGAAGCCCACATTTGGAAGCTAAAGTTGATTGGTTCATGAAAAAGCCATGAGGATGAACATTACTTGCAGTAGAAATAGCAAGTGCTAAGATCTTCCATGGGGGGATTCCTGGTATGCTCAAGAAACAGCAAAAGGCAGAGAGTACGAACTATGTGAGGGAAATACTAGTAGACATCAGAGCAGGGAGGTGAGGGAAATAGACTGGGCAGGTAAGGGACTGGACTTGCTAGGGGCCATAAAGATGCCTTGGACTTTGCTATTTGAAGCCCTCCAAGAGCTTTAAGCAGAGATGTGATATGACCTTTGTTTCGTTTTAACAAGGTCGCAGTGGTTGCCATGTTAAAGACAGACTTTAGTGGAACAACAGTAGAAGCGGGGAGACCAAGAGGAGACTATTGCAACAAAGCAGGCAAGAGATGATTCAATGTTGGCATTGAAGACTATTAGCCCAAAACTCAGTGCTCTTGGGGAATCCATTTTCTATACTATAACAGATTAGTCAGCAAACAAATCACTCGAATAGGGTAATTTGAGATTTTAATAAAGAAGTTATTCCCAAGGGTGGGCCAAGGTTTAAAGACATTATCAATGGATAATATAATTCATTGAGGCTAGTAATAACAGGGGAAAGTACTACTCCCTAGGTCAAAGGGGCAATGAGAGCAACCTATTGCTGGAACATAAAAAGGATAGCTATAGAGAGAGGGCCCCCTCATGGAGGTTACAACCAAAAGGGTCATAGTCAACTGACCACAAGCTGGAAGAGAGATAGATATCATGGAAATCAATAGCCCTATATCACCCTCCTCCTTCCCTCTGATTTCCTATTGATGCAGCCTATTGAACAAACCCAACCAGAAACCAGAAGGTAAGGATGGACTCTGATGTGGCTCTTGTGGATGGACTCTTGGAGACAGAGCAGGGTGGGAAGAAAACAGGAAGCACAAAGACAAGATAACACATTGTCCCAACTCACCCCAAATATATTCATGTCTGGTAATAATTCATGAATATGACTAATTCATTAAATTAGTTATTTTTTCTTATCTTGGACAATGATATATAAAGTTGATATAGTATGAATTTATTTTAATGAAAATATTCAGTATATCAGTGAAAAAAATGTTTTTACTCATGTCTATACTATTAAATAAGATATTTCAGAGTTATTATTAAGAGTTACTGAACATGTATTGGGCATTTAGAAATTTTTCAAGGTGATAATATATTTAAAGTTTTCAAAGTTTTACTTATTTTCTTAACCAGTTTCTCCTCTTTTTCTCTTATCTTGGCCTTCACCCTCAGTCTAAATAGATATTTCAGATGCAGGAAAATCACCCCTTTCTCAAGATTAGGTAATTTCTTAAGCTGATTCTAACTTTCAGAGCAAGTCAGAGTAAACTCGGTACCCTTTAGTCTGGTAAAGTTCTTAAGCATAGAAAATAACAGTACTACAATGAAAACAAATATCACATTTTATAATGCTTTTTTTCTCAAAGTATTTTACATATAATAACTCAACTTATAAGGAAAACCTACAAATATGGCTGAGGTAGTTAAATCTCTGGATTTTATTTTAAAAATACTAGTAGATATTGTCATCGGTCCAATAAAGAAAACAGTAAGTGGAACATAAATTCAAATGACTTTGGTTACCCAGAAACACTTCCTGTCCCTTCCATTCAGTGAAAACTACAGTATGAAAATTTCGTGGGACAGAAAAACAATTTTCCCTGCCTTCTAATTGTACATTCAGATATACTTCTGCTGTGGTTCCTAGGTGTATTTCCAGCCATTAAGCAATTAAAGTGAACCAGGTGAATAGGGACACAGAACCCATCTCACTGAAAACTCACTGAAAGGTATCTTTCTTCCCATTTTCTCTACTTGATCAACAAGCAATCCCCAACCCATCATACAAGAAACATTTCTTAGATCTTTGTTTTTGCTTCTATAAGAAAATATGTTCCAAGTTCTACTATGATGTTTGCTGGTTAGTTTCTTAGATCACAACATTCTATTTAATCTATAATTTATTTGAATTATAGTATTGCAAGAATTATAATTGTATATTTTGCTCTGGGAAAATACATTACCAGTTCTGGGCTGGTGGAGTAGAAAGAATGTGTGCTTTAATCAGATATTTATTTTATTTTGGAAACATTTTGATATTTCTCACTGTAAGATTCTAAACATTTTGTAAATGTCACCTCATTTGTTCCTCATAACAACCCTATGAAGATGGGTTTATCTTTATCATTCAAGGGTTATTAGTATCACTCAAATTTCATGAATAAGGACACTGAAGCACAGTGGTTAAATAACTGATCAAAGTCATGTAACTTGTAAGTGGTAGAAAGGCAGTTTTATCTATTTTATTTTAATTGTTTTTATTGATTCTTTTAGAGAGAGATAGGAAAGGAGAGGGAGAGAGAGGGATAGAGAGACATCAATGAGAGAGAAACATCATTGATAAGCTGCCCCCTGCACACTCCCACTGGGGATAGAGTCTGCAACCTGGGCATGTGCCCTGACCAGGTTCCCAGATAGACACTCAACCACTGAATGAAAATTTTAAATAAGTCAGGCTCTATTACTAATATAGGGAAAATACAACCTACCTCATAAAATTATAAGGATTTGTTTAGATATTTAAGTGCTATCACCCTAAAGTGCCTGGCAAGTAGCCAAGACTCAATAAATGTTACTACCATTAGCTGATTTTATTAAAAACTGGTGCCACCAGAACCGGTTTGGCTCAGTGGATAGAGCGTCGGCCTGCGGACTGAAAGGTCCCAGGTTCGATTCCAGTCAAGGGCATGTACCTGGGTTGCGGGCACATCCCCAGTAGGAGGTGTGCAGGAGGCAGCTGATCGATGTTTCTCTCTCATCGATGTTTCTAACTCTCTATCTCTCTCCCTTCCTCTCTGTAAAAAATCAATAAAATATATTTTTTTAAAAATAAAAATAAAAAAATAAAAACTGGTGCCAATAATGTCAATCCCAAACTCCTTCCAATGCCCTTACATTTATAAAATACTGTACTGCAGTTATCCCTAAACATAAGAGAAGGATGAAGAACCTTGCTCTTCAGTTGACCCAGCCCCAAGAACTAGTCAAGTTATTCATCTCCCTCTGAAAATTGCCTAAGACTGAAGGTGTTTTCATCCCCATCAGAATATCTTCTTTTCCTCTTTCCCGGGATTGGAAAGGACAAAGCCTTCCGTGCATGGAGTAAACAGCACTGAGTAATTCACAGACAGAAATAGGACTTACATCCATGATTCCTGAATATGTAAAGAACACAAAACCTTCAGGTGTTTATCAAACAATGCAAGAAGAATGGGATATTACAGGTCATTTAAGTAGTCACAGCATCCACCAGTGTTCTGATGCCTATGAAGATATTCAATATAAAGAAGAGTAAAAGACCATGAATAAAAAAGTACAGTGCTTATCCAAATAAGTCATCCATCTCTGTAATCTTCAATAACCTAGTGAATTTAAAGTTTCAGTTTTCTTATTTGCAAAGTAGAGGCCATGATGCCTTTTCTGTTCACTTCAGAGTTTGTGGGAGTATTATCTATTCTCCCTATGCTCTGGTTCCTTCTCCAAAACAACAAACTATGCTTGGGATTCTTCCTTAAAACAAATTAATGATTGCCAGGCCGGTGTGCCTCAGTGGTTGAACAATGACCTATGAACCAGGAGGTCATAGTTCAATTCCCAGTCAGGGCACATGCCTGGGTTGTGAGCTCTATCCCCAGTGTGGGGCATGTAGGAGGCAGCCAATCAATGATTCTCTCTCATCACTGATGTTTCTATCTCCTTTCTTCTCTGAAAGCAATAAATATTTTTTTAAAAAAAGGTTAAATGAGATAGTGAAAGTAAACATGTTTTCTAACTCTAGGAAAATGTTACTTACATGGTGTGCTGGCCAATATGCAACCAGCAACAGTGGGCTCTGCCACTGTCCATTTGGCCCAGCATCCTTGAGGGCAGAATATGAAAGAAAACATTGCTTATGTTCTCTATGACACAAAGGATAACCAAGTAGATATTTTATGCATAAATGCACTAAATCTCCAAAAAACCTACTGCAGAAGTTTAAGGTATAACATGATATGATTTCTAATTATGTCTTTCTGTAGGATTCTGGAATTTGTGTTAAAAGGTCACTGAAAGCTTGGAAATGGCATCTCTAAAATTAAAACTAAGTGGCTATGGTCATGTTTATTTGCTCAAGTCCGTGGTCGGCAAACTGCGGCTCATGAGCCACATGCGGCTCTTTGGCCCCTTGAGTGTGGCTCTTCCTAAGCCTTAGGAGTACCCTAATTAAGTTAATAACAATGTACCTACCTATATAGTTTAAGTTTAAAAAATTTGGTTCTCAAAAGAAATTTCAATCATTGTACTGTTGATATTTGGCTCTGTTGACTAATGAGTTTGCCGACCACTGGCTCAAGGCATGGATGGTGATATAAAATTATGATCTACATCAGCTGGCTATGCAGCATCTTAATAAATGCACTGACTCATGCTGTGATTTCAGTCACGTGGCATGAGTTTTTTAATTAACTCCCTCTTTTAATTAACCACTCTCCTTTAATAACCCCCCCCCCATTCAAACTCCTTTTGTTTTTGTTTTACCTTTACTACCTTCTACAAATTTATGTAGATAACCTGTGCAAATGGTGAAAGGAGGATAAAGAAACCTCTTTGCTTTCTAAATTTGCATTTTGATTTGTGTGATGTTAAAACTGTTCAGAGGTGGTTAAATAGGGAAAGCATCTACCCAGAGGTAAGAACCTGAGTGAAAATGAGAAACAGCTGGGGGTATCCAGCTAAATGGTTTCCCTATAAATATCCATTGGAATTATTCAGGGAGAAAGAAAAAAAGATTTAGAAGTTTAATATAACAAAGGCCTCTAGAAATTGCTTAAAACAGAATCCTTTTATGCTAAAAGTGGGGAATAATGAAGTGTTGAGAAGGCAATTATCACCTGTAATCTAAATATCAATTGACTGCACGTGGAAACTAATGGATTTGTAAACTACCAAAGTGAACTATAGCTTCTGCAAGGAGTGAAAATGGTATATGCATTCATTCATTGAAGAAGTATTAAGAACAGAGAGCTTTCATTGCAGCTTTAAAATATCCTAAATAGTCTTAGGATCCATCTGGCATCTTGTCGTCTCCATAGCTAGACAACTCTTAGACCTTATTCATTGGCCCACTGGACTTACCATTTTTGGAGATATACTAGTAGGCACCACCCTAAAATTGTCTATTTTTAACTATTGTGACTTGCTGAATCAATACAGCTGAACTTGACACAAGTTCAGTGTCATTCCTTTGATAATTAAAACACCTTTCTGGACTTGAGATACTGAACAAGCAATGCCTCACATCCAAACCCTGTGAATACTTTAAACCAAGAAATATCTAATTTCAACAAAAGACTCATTCTAAATAACGCAGTTGATAGGGATGTGGCACAAACCTCACCTTGTAACAGGAGCCCAGTGTGACACCCTTGATCATCTCCTATATATGACTACAGAGTAGTGAGTTCCTTTAAATTTCCCCATTATTTGTCAACACAAAGCCTATTCTTTTCATTCCAAGGAGACTAAGCTCTACCTTGATATGATGAAAGTCCCTCACAGAGTTCCTCTGGTTTTCTTGAAAATAATTGCATTCTTTCAGAGTTATGTCGACATTTTCTGGAATATGAACAATCTGATTGCTGAGAAAGGTCTTTGTTCTCATGGTCGATAGGCAAAAAGCTCAAAAGATCTGCTTTGAATGTTTTATGTTTAAAGTACCCTAGGAGAGATGTCAGGAAGACAGCTGAGCATATGCGACTGAAGTTCTGGGGAGAGATCTGGACTGAAGACATGAATTTGGGAGGCATCAGAATATAAGCAATTGTTATTTTTGCGCATGGAACTAGGTAAGATCATCTAAGTGCCAGCTGTTAGAGGCCAGAGATAAGTCACATGTTTGGAGAAAACCTAAAAAATCTTTTGAGACTAAAACGTAAAACTTGAAACTATTTTTGCTACAAAAAAAAAATCATCACAGATGAATGACCCACACTAAATTTAGGTTTTGTTTTGATTCATCTATACCAAAACTTTATTTTGTTTAGTTACATAGGGCCTCCCACAATGCTCCAAGATAGTCTTGTAATTCTATCATTTTTATGTTCTATTTTCAAAGAATGAATTAGCATGTTAAAGATACTGATGATTTACATCAGTGGTTCTCAACCTTGGCTGCACATTAGGATCACCTGGGAATCTTTTTAAAATCCTGATTTCTGGACCTGATCCTCCGGAAATTCTGTTTCTTTGTTATGGGGTGGGCCACAACATTAGTAACAAAGAAACAGAATTTCCGGAGATGAGTCCAGAAATCAGGATTTTAAAAAGATACCAGTGATCTATGTGCAGCC